>NW_027196645.1:27500-37500 GCF_038502225.1 Cherax quadricarinatus | reverse complement strand
TTTCCTTTATTCTTCTTTCTCCTCCCTTGGTTTTCTTTCCCCCACCGGTGCTCTCCTCGCCTCGTCCAACACAACAAAGGCTGGCCACCACCTCAGTGTACATATTGGTATCAGACTCACAGAGCGGCAACACAGGTGGCCAGACGCCAAGGTAGCTCAGTGCTTGTGTCCTTACTGGCGACCACCACCACCACCACCACTGTCACCACCACCACCACCACCACCACCACCACCACCATCACCACCACCACCACCATCACCACCGTCACCACCACCATCACCACCATCACCACCACCGCCGCCGCTACCACCACCACCACCACCACCACCACCACCATCACCACCACCACCACCACCATCACCACCACCATAACCGCCACCATCACCACCATCACCACCACCACCACCATAACCCCCACCATCACCACCACCACCACCACCACCATCACCCTGAGCTGCCTTGGGGATTAGTGTGGACGGTTACAAAGCATGGCTTGCTTCTGCAGTGTTTTAAAAATTGAGGTTGGAGAGTTGAAGGAGGAGGTCTTGCTTCTCCAGGAGGAGATTAGGAGGCTGAAGGTCCACCTCAATGGGTCTGGGAGAGAGTGTGAGGTGGCTGGAGTTGTGGGGAATGAGGCTTCTAGCAGCGAGGTGCAGTCTGTCTCTCGCTGTGAGGAGGCTGTAGTTGGGGAGGCAGCAACGGCTACCAGCAGTGAGGTGCAGCCCAGCACCTGCTACAAGTGGCGAGTAGTTCACAGTAATGGAAGGCGCATCAGAGTAAGGAAAGTTAAGAGTGAAGATCTGAAGGTAGGAAATCGCTTCTCTGTTCTTCAGGATGAATGTACTTCAGTGGCCAGTGAAGGTAAGGGTACTACTGCCCCTGCTAATGGAGGTAAGCGCATTCTTGTGGTTGGTGACTCTCAGGTAAGATACATTGACCGTGCTTTTTGTAATAGGAATAAGAAGATGAGAGATAGAGTGTGCTTCCCTGGAGCTGGTGTTGGGGACATTGTCAACAGGCTGGATAATATCATGTCAGGTAATGGGAGCAAGCCCATTATCTGTCTCAGTGCTGGTGGAAATGATATTGGGAAGGGTAGGAGAGAAGAGCTGCTAGATAAGTACAGGTCAGCTATAGATTTCATTAAGTCTAAGGGAGGGATCCCAATCATATGTAGCATCTTGCCTAGAAGGGGAGTAGGAAATGAATGGTTGTCTAGGGCAATTGGTGTAAATTGCTGGCTAGACAGATACTGCAAGGAACTTGCAATCCCATTCATTGACAACTGGAACAACTTTTATGGCAAACATGATATGTATGCAAGGGATGGGGTACATCTCTCTGGGGCTGGGGTGGTAGCACTTGCAGACTCGATTGAGAAGGCCATTGGTGAAATGCCTATGATTTTAAACTGATGGAAGATAGAGGTATGGGTGTGTGTGGGAAACAAGCAGGTTGCAACACTTGGGTTGGAAACAGTAAATGTATAAAAGGCATTCAGCATGAAGTTATAAATAAAGACAATAGATCAGGTCAGCAAACAAAGGGGGACAGCAGAGGGCAGCAAGGGACTAGCTCCCTTAAGGTTTACTATACTAATAGCAGGAGTGTAAGAAATAAGATAGATGAGCTAAGATTAATTGCAAGTGCAGGAGACATAGATATTATTGCTATAACAGAGACCTGGCTCAATCTGAAAGATAGAGAGATGCCCTCTGAATGTCACATACAAGGCTATAAATTATTCCACACTGACAGGGTCAACAGGAAAGGTGGTGGAGTAGCGATGTATGTCAGAGACAATTTAAATTGTTGTGTTAGACAAGATATTAAATTAGAAGCGTCAGCCACTGAATCTGTTTGGTTACAGCTTCTCGAGGGCCGAGAAAAACTAATTTTGGGTGTGATTTACAGGGCCCCAAATCTTGATAGGGAGTGCAGTAAACTTCTATGGGACGAAATTCGTGAGGTATCTACATACGAAAATGTTGTGCTAATGGGAGATTTCAACTATAGACAGATTGACTGGAGCAATTTGACAGGAAATTTAGAGTCAGGTGACTTTCTTGATACGATCCAGGATTGTTTTTTAAAACAGTTTGTGACAGAGCCAACTAGGGGAAATAACCTCCTTGACTTGGTTCTTGCCAGTAGGGAAACACTAATTAATAATCTTGAGGTTAATGATGAGCTTGGGGAAAGTGATCACAAATCACTCAGTTTTAATATATCATGGAATTCCCCTAATAATGGCAATCAAGTCTCCGTCCCTGACTTTCGCTTGGCTGATTTCATAGGACTGAAAAATTACTTAGGTGGGCTGAACTGGAATGACCTGACTAAGGGTCAGGTAGGTGGTGATGGTTGCCGATATGATGCTTTCCAGGGCATAGTTCTAGCTGCTCAGTCAAATTATGTTCCAAATAGGGAAATCAGATCAAACAAAAATGATCCTAAATGGATGAACAATAGATTAAAATATCTGATTGGTCAAAAGAGAGGCATATATAGGCAAATCAAAAGAGGAGAGGGGCAATTGAGAAATCGATATATTCAGTTAAAGAGAGAAATAAAAAAGGGAATTAGAAAAGCAAAAAGAGATTATGAGGTTAAAGTTGCAAGAGAATCGAAGACTAACCCAAAAGGATTCTTTCAGGTATACAGAAGTAAGATCAGGGACAAGATAGGCCCACTCAAAAGTTCCTCGGGTCAGCTCACTGACAGTGATAAGGAAATGTGTAGAATTTTTAACACATACTTCCTCTCAGTTTTTACACAGGAGGATACCAGCGATATTCCAGTAATGATAAATTATGTAGAACAGGACGATAATAAACTGTGTACTATTAGGGTCACAAGTGACATGGTCCTTAGGCAAATAGATAAATTAAAACCTAACAAATCCCCAGGCCCTGATGAACTGTATGCAAGGGTTCTAAAGGAATGTAAAGAGGAGCTTAGCACACCTTTGGCTAATCTTTTCAACATATCACTACAAACTGGCATGGTGCCAGATAAGTGGAAAATGGCAAATGTGATACCTATTTTCAAAACAGGTGACAGGTCCTTAGCTTCGAACTATAGACCAATAAGCCTAACCTCCATAGTGGGAAAATTTATGGAATCAATAATTGCCGAGGCAGTTCGTAGCCACCTTGAAAAGCATAAATTAATCAACGAATCTCAGCATGGTTTTACAAAGGGGCGTTCCTGCCTTACGAATTTATTAACTTTTTTCACTAAGGTATTTGAGGAGGTAGATCATGGTAATGAATATGATATTGTGTATATGGACTTCAGTAAGGCTTTTGACAGGGTCCCACATCAGAGACTATTGAGGAAAATTAAAGCACATGGAATAGGAGGAGAAATTTTTTCCTGGATAGAGGCATGGTTGACAAATAGGCAGCAGAGAGTTTGCATAAATGGGGAGAAATCAGAGTGGGGAAGTGTCACGAGCGGTGTTCCACAGGGGTCAGTGTTGGGCCCCCTGCTGTTCACAATCTACATAAACGACATAGATGAGGGCATAAAGAGCGACATCGGCAAGTTTGCCGATGACACCAAAATAGGCCGTCGAATTCATTCTGACGAGGACATTCGAGCACTCCAGGAAGATTTGAATAGACTGATGCAGTGGTCGGAGAAGTGGCAGATGCAGTTTAATATAGACAAATGCAAAGTTCTAAATGTTGGACAGGACAATAACCATGCCACATATAAACTAAATAATGTAGATCTTAATATTACGGATTGCGAAAAAGATTTAGGAGTTCTGGTTAGCAGTAATCTGAAACCAAGACAACAGTGCATAAGTGTTCGCAATAAAGCTAATAGAATCCTTGGCTTCATATCAAGAAGCATAAATAATAGGAGTCCTCAGGTTGTTCTTCAACTCTATACATCCTTGGTTAGGCCTCATTTAGATTATGCTGCACAGTTTTGGTCACCTTATTACAGAATGGATATAAATTCTCTGGAAAATGTACAAAGGAGGATGACAAAGTTGATCCCATGTATCAGAAACCTTCCCTATGAGGATAGACTAAGGGCCCTGAATCTGCACTCTCTAGAAAGACGTAGAATTAGGGGGGATATGATTGAGGTGTATAAATGGAAGACAGGAATAAATAAAGGGGATGTAAATAGTGTGCTGAAAATATCTAGCCTAGACAGGACTCGCAGCAATGGTTTTAAGTTGGAAAAATTCAGATTCAGGAAGGATATAGGAAAGTACTGGTTTGGTAATAGAGTTGTGGATGAGTGGAACAAACTCCCAAGTACCGTTATAGAGGCCAGAACGTTGTGTAGCTTTAAAAATAGGTTGGATAAATACATGAGTGGATGTGGGTGGGTGTGAGTTAGACCTGATAAACCATACCCCCGGCCGGGATTGAACCCGCGGTCATAGAGTCTCAAAACTCCAGCCCGTAGCTTGTGCTACCAGGTCGGTTGCCGTGTTCCTCCCTTAAGTCAATGTGACCTGACCTGACTAGGTTGGGTGCATTGGCTTAAGCCGGTAGGAGACTTGGACCTGCCTCGCATGGGCCAGTAGGCCTTCTGCAGTGTTCCTTCGTTCTACCTCCACCCCATCACCACCACCACCACTATCATCACCACCAGCACCACCACCATTACCCCCACCACCACCCTTGCCCCCACCACCATCATCACCATCACTTCCTCCTCCCCATCACCACCATCACTTCCTCCACCCCATCACCACCACCACCACCATCACCACCACCACCACCACCATTACCCCCACCACCACCACCATCACCACCACCACCATCATCACCATCACTTCCACCATCACCCCCACCACCACCACCACTACCATTACCCCCACCACAACCACCACCATCACATCATCCTTCCCATTACCCTGATCTTACTCTCCCTCTCCCCATTCTTCCCCGTCAACAAACTCTCTCCCTCTCATCAACACCCAGTACCCTCCTCCCTCCATTAAAATTCAAACTCCATTTTTTTTTTCAAATAATCGTAAAATATACAATAATTACAAAGCTCAAAGGCTGTACACCATTTCGGGAAAATCTAGACTATCATTAAGACTACGTAGAATAAACAGGACGCCAAGAAAAAAAAAAAGTTAAGATGTAAGTTACAATAGACATAAAAAAATAAAAGAATTGTAAATAACTTGATGCACAAGGTTGAGTGGTACTAGTTTTTAAAATTATAATACAAAAAAGAACAATTTAAATTATCTGAAAATTATCAAGAATATTGATTGTTCTAAGCAAAAGAAATAAATTAAACTTAAGTAAACAGCAGTGTCAGCATGAAGGAGCAGATAATAAAGGACAATAATATTTAAATTAATAACTAACAGCAATTTACAGTTGTTTCAGCAGACGTCGATATAAGAAATTGAGGACAATGAGAATTTTATGTAAAATTCTCGTTACATCAGCTGTGTCAGAATAAAGGAACTGTAACATATGGTAGAATAAATAGGCTTCAAGATGTGTTTGATATAGTACATTGCTCTCATGAATCACATTAAGATGAGGAGGTGCTTTTGAATGATAGTTATGAAGCAATCTGCAGATGGAGAACTTTTGGAATCTTCTGGCAGACAGGTTGAGTCGAACACGAGACATATCAAGCAGATAGTGAGTTCTGCTGCAGCTCTCCAGAAAGAGCTTCAGATCAGGCTTTATATCAATGTTGATTGTTCTGTATATACAGTATGCGCAGGAGTATGAGTGAATGATTTGTATTCTGTGAACGTTTAAACGTATGAAGAGTAGGGGAGTGTGTTGTCTAGCACTTGCCTGAATGATCATTCGTACAGCAGCTTCTGTACTGGCTATTAGGTGATTTGCTGAAGTAGATCCCCCAGACAATAATACCATAAGTGAAGTAAGGATAGCTTAAGGAGTAGTACAGAATAAGTAATGCTGTTTGAGGTACATAAAGTAACTTAGAGAGGATGCCTACTGTTTTGGAGACCATGGCTATGTCCTTGATGTGAGTTAGAATTTTAAATTTCTGTCAAGGTACAGACTTAAGAAATTTCCTTCATCTTCTCTGATAATGAGAGAATCACTTACCATTATACTGAGTTGTACATCTTTAACTTTGTTCCCAGATATCATGTAGAAAGTCTTGCCATTACTGAGAGTAAGCCAAGCAGTAGTCAACCAAGTAGGTATCTTTATGAGTTTATTAACAGTGTTGGTTTAGAAAGACACGTAAGCAAACACTATAACATATTTATTAGAAAACGTTTTCTAATAAATATGTTATAGTGTTTGCTTGCGTGTCTTTCTAAACCAACTTGTCGGTATTTATTACCAAGGTTTATACCATTAACAGTGTTACTGCAAGAAACCCGATGCGGGTGGGAGATGACAATAGCTGTATCATCTGCAACCAGGACTGGTTTACGTACCTGAGAAGCATTAAGGTCATTGATGTAGATGAGGAAAAGGAGTGGGCGACGGACACTGCCCACAGGCAACCCTATGCTGATAGGTCTAATTTGCGAGGTAGTGTCATTGATGGAGAAGTGCTGGTGTCTGCCGTTCAAGTAAGACTGTGGGTGCGCAAGATACCATAATGATATCATAATATTTTAATTGAAGGGGCAGGAATTCATTAAGGAAGTAACCTCAGTAAAATTAGTTGGGGAGAGGTATAATAAAGAACTTAAGGAAATTTCCAGCAAGGTAATCACTACCTTGGATGCTGGAACTTGGTATTTTGCTGGCTAGGTATGATCCTGTACTGGAGAAAAAGTCATTTAGTTTATTAGCTGTTTCAACAGGCTGACTGGGAGGATTATTTCATTTAATTGGATTTTTTTCAGGTTTTGATTAGTTATCGAGAGCCTAGGATTTGCGAGAGTATTTGCCAGGTCATTTTACTATCTCATTTATTTCATTAATTAAACCTGCTAGCATAGTGCAATTGCTTAAACTTCCTTATTAATTTAATAAAAATTGATGTGTATTTTTTAACTGTACTTTGGCTATTAATTCCGCTCAGTATTGGTTTTTCATAATTATGTTTTTTTTTTTTTTTGGTCAATGGATCTGAGTATACTGTTTACTGTTTGTTAGCCATGGGCTGTTTAGTCTCGCTGCTGCGACCTGTTTGGTTTACATGAAATAATGCCTATTATAAAGGTTTTGGTATTTTTTTTAGAAAGCCATTGATACATGTGGCAATGTCCTGATTGTCAGTAAACTCTCTCTCTCTGCCAGTCAGTGTCACCGACCGCTGTGATGAAGTTAGTAGCTGATGTCTCATCGTGGAGTTGGAATGAGATCTTACTAGCTTCGAGTGGCAATTTACGTATGTTGGTTACAGGGAAGGTACAGTAGTGGTCAGTAGCATTGTCTGTGATTACTCCTGCTTTGAGAGGAGCT
The DNA here is from genome assembly GCF_038502225.1 of Cherax quadricarinatus. NCBI lineage: Eukaryota > Metazoa > Arthropoda > Malacostraca > Decapoda > Parastacidae > Cherax > Cherax quadricarinatus. The sequence goes on along the minus strand of NW_027196645.1, from coordinate 30,096 downwards.
GTTATATTAATGTCTTTCACCATGCCCTACAACCATCCCTGGACAGACTCTCCCACTCACAGGACCCTCCTTCTAGACACTCCCCTCTCACAATCTCTACCCCACTCCATAAACTAGCTTTTGTTTACGTAACCTAACCGTCATAGACGTATCATATATCAAGGAATAGGGTAGCAGAACAACGCTGATATGCCCGATTTTTATAACAGAAAACAAATAAGTAGACCCCAAAGTGGGATCGGTCTGTGTGTTAAAGACTAGGTAGCACAGAACTGCTTAACACCACAGTTATGTAAAAGAAATACTGCAAGTGAACACTGAAAACCATGATTTAGTTACTGCTCATAGATACAAGCCACCAGACGCAAGTTCACAGATTTACATTAGATTTTGCCGCCGGTGCTGCTAGTTTATTTTGCATCACATATTTATTCTGTGGAAGATAGCGCAAGAGCAAGTGGATACACAAAAGGCTTAGTAACGAGGTTTAGGAACTAGGCCCCAAAAAGGTTTACAGGAGTACATCCGGAGATAACTCCAAATGTACAGTTGTAAGGAAATTTTTGAAATTTCCTTAATATGTCTGGAATCTTATTTTCATTAATAAGATATCTTTACATGTGGCATAGCTTATTATACTGTCTATCTCTATATACCTCAATAAGTGCACAATTAAGCACACAGTGGGGAGGCCACATACTTTGTATTTTGTTTGATCATCATCTAGTGAAAATGAACACTGTCTAGAAAACCAAATAACATTGGCCCCCAGACATCATCATACCTGATGATTTCAATTTATAATGGAAGATGACTGCAAGCTATACGATAGGAGATTAAGTCCCATTATTAAGTTATAATGAACAGTCACACGGAGACGAACTAGCAAAACAACAAAAAAAAAAATAGACATATGCCAGCAAGTAATAGCTCCAACTTGATTAGAAAATATTCTTGACCATACAATCTCAAATAATGATGAAATAATACAAGACATAACTGTGTCTAACACTCGAACGTTAGACAACAACCTGCTCGAGGTTTAGACCGTCATACCTGAAGGGTGTTTCGGGGGGTCAACGCCCCCGGTGCCTGGTCCATAACCAGGCCATCAACATACAAATAAAGACGAAACAGCTCAAAATAAATCGTCGCTTTCAACCGCAAATATACCAATTGTGAAAAGATAAATTATGACGTTACTGAAACATACTGGGAAGGTAAGACGCTTCAAATCTAGAAACACTGAGGAAAAGAAAGAGGCGACGCAAGATAAAAATGGAACTAACGTCTCACTAAGAGCATAGACAGAAATATAGAGATTGTCAATAACAAAAAGAAATGAATCCTTGTTAAAGAAACTGCGCAAAAAAACATGAGTTAAAGTCGAAAACTTCGGACTGTAAAGAATATGGTACATGATAATTATATACAGTACCGACAAGGTGATTAGTAAGACACATGTGCAACACTTAACAGATAATCATTCTAGCAAGAACAGAGAGATCAAAATAAATAAACAAAAATGAAAATAGCCCAAAATACTTTTATTCAAAAATCATAGGCAAAACCTACCTATTCATTCTTAAGGAAGATAAAACTTTAACTGATAACAAACGAAGAACGATTGACAGCCCACATGATGCTTCCTTGAATGAGCATCCCACCCACATGTTACACCACATTCATCGCGTGTTACCCACACACATCACTTACTAAATGTTCATGCAACATCAAACTCTGCCATTATATCTGGCAGCTCTAAGCTCACTGTGAAGACATGATAGCATGTATATACAATCTCTTTAGAAACGTGGAACGTCATATACTCACCCAAAAACTGCGAAGTAACATTATCACAGTTTTAAATACGGTGAGAGTCTGACACGGTAACACTCCAGGAAGATAGCAGTTATGCTATCGAAGCAAAAAAAAATATAAACGGTTATCAAGGGCGACTCACGTGATCAGTATCTCTGATGTTTACATGACCCAGTGAGACATGTGTTCAAAACAAGACGCTCCTGCCACAAGCACATCCAAAAACACTTCTGCTTCTCACATCTCAGGACACTCCTGCCTTTCACATTTCAGAACACTCCTGTCTTTCACATTTCAGGACACTCGTGTCTCTTGCACATCCCAGGACACTCCTGTCTCTTGCACATCAAAGGATTCATCTGCATCATGCACATTTCCTACGACAAGAGATTCGGTGAAAAATGATATGGTGATACCGACAAGATGTGGAAAGAAATATTTGTGTAGTTCCGGACATATATTAAAGGAAACGTTTCCTCTAATAAATGTCCTGAACAGTACATAAATGTCTTTCTTTATCCACAAGAGATTCAGTGCACCAGAAGACAATTCAGATTCTGACACACCTGGTGTGCGTAGCCTGTGCTGCGGGGTTCCTTAAGGCAAAGGTTAGGTTGAGTAAGAGGTGTGGGGAAGCAGGACAAGTGTTTCCTGAAGCAGGTCAGGAAACACTGGAGCTTTTGGTCATCTGAACGAGGCCTTCTGCTGGCTTACCTCGTTAAAAAGTAAGAGCAGTTCTATATTGAGGCAAAGCACTCGCTCAGTTCTCGTTCTC
>NW_027196645.1:0-22500 GCF_038502225.1 Cherax quadricarinatus | reverse complement strand
TCCTCGTGTGCGTGTGTGTGAGAAAGATAGACAAATGTAATCTCTGTTCACAAAAAGAAGAGCAGAGCAGAAATCAGCACTACAGACCAGTGTCACTCCTGTCAATCACTGGTAAGATCCTTGAGACAATAATCTCAAGACAAATGACAGAGTTTTTTGACTATCACTCACTACTTTGTGATCGTCAATATGGCTTCAGGAATGGTTACTCTGGTGCTGATCTGTTGTTAAACCTCTCCACTAAGTGGCACCAGTCACTGGATGAATCCAAAGTCAGCTGTGTGGTAGCACTAAACATTGCTGGCGCTTTCGAACGGGTGTGGCACCAGGGCCTCTTAGCAAAACTTCAAGCACTGGGAATTGCAGGCTCTACGCTATGTCTCCTCAGTAATTACCTTCATGGTAGATCTCTAAGTGTAGTTCTCAATGGAACGGAATCAACAAGACATCCTATTGGGGCAAGTGTTCCACAAGGAAGCGTGCTGGGACCATTGTTATGGAATGTCTACTTCAACGACCTTCTTCATCTCATCCCAGAATCACATGCATATGCAGACGACTGCACACTGATATTCACTTATCCAAGAGAAGAAATGCCAGCTGCTCTAAGCTACATCAATCACCAGCTGAGAGCTATATCAGCTTGGGGAAATAAATGGCAAGTAACATTTGCACCTGAGAAAACGCAAATGATGATCGTCTCTAGGCACCATGATGGTAATGCTGGTGCAGTAGTAAGGATGAATGGGAGGGTGTTGGCGCCTGGAGAAGAAGCTGATATCCTTGGGGTGAAATTTGACTCCAAACTAACCATGAAGAACCATGTTGTAAATATTGCAAACAAGGCAGCCAGGAAGCTTACAGCACTTCGCCGTATCTCGCATCTACTTGACAGTAGGGGTTGTAAGATTCTGTACGAGGCACAAGTACACTCGCACCTTGAGTATGCTCCACTTTCTTGGTTTGCCTGCCCCCCTCTTATCTGCGACTGCTTGACAGAGTAGAGAACAGAGCAAGACGTCTCATCTCTCGCCTGGACCCATCCTGGATAGATCTGTCATTTCAGCAGAGCCTTCAACATAGGAGGGATGTGGGTGGCCTTACTGTTATGTACAAGGCCAATATTGTCAAAGTACCACACTTGGATCCACTTCGAGGACAGCGTGAAACAAGCTTTTATGCCACAAGACGGGCAGAAAGCAGCAACTTCACTCTGGCTGTACCCTTCTCCAGAACATCACTCCATCTGAGATCATATATACCCAGGATGACTCGAGTATGGAACACATTCGTACTGCATAATGATGTCAACGAGATAAAATCAGTTGATCAAATGAAAATGCTGGCCCACAGATGGCTCCAACTTCATCCTGTTCCCTACTTTTATGTCTCATAACAATAAAAATGCTTTCAAATGAGCTGATGTAGGTAACAGCTCTTAGCTTGCCAATAAAGTTAGTGTCGTAGGGGCTCTTAAAGGAGATTTGAGGGTTGAAGGTAGACACACTAGTTGGATGGTAACGATATATATTGTCAGACTGTGATAATGGGAGATGGAGCCCAGCCTGCCGTGTCACTGCCTAGCTGGATGTTATATGCCGACTGAGGCCGATGTAGCTCGCCTCACACTCAAGCTGTATCCCGTGACGTCATACAGTCACAGGCCTAAGGGATCTTCTATATAAAGCACATGGATGATACTATAATGCTCAGTAAATCTATACAACACATGTAAGGGGATTCAGCAACTATGCTGACAGCTCGGTCATGTTACGTATGTCGTCTCAACATGCACTACTATCCTATAGGCTGAACAGGCAGGTGGTTCTGGGCTGATTCTATACAATAACAAATTCATATATAACTTAGAACTAATGGATGGTATCATAATGGATGTTAACAAAATGAGTTTTACGTAATGGGTGTTAACGTAATCACTTTTAACGTAATGCATTACAAACTATAAGAACAATTCATTGTGCAATATGGAATGGAATTGATCGATCGATCTGTATTCATGCACTCTACGGATTCTGAGGAAGAATAAATATATATATATATACAAGGTGAAATTAACAGCAAAGGCATCTGGTGCACTCAGATCATTACTGTCAAATTCTCAGAACACGGAGGGAATGTGAATACGAAAAAAAAAATTCTGGAAAACTAATCAGTTAATAACAAACAGTTGACAATTCACTTCATCTTGGACATCTAGTTATACAGACTATGTACATTTAAACCCAATTCTGCTAGGGTGAGGTTTACATATGCAGGATGGTTATCATCTCTGGGAGGATCGAATTCCTCTGCAATGGCTAACACATGCCTTGACTGAGGGAGATCTGATGAGTATCTACAAAAGATACAGCTACATTCACTAGTGACTGTGGAATTACTAACTCTTCTGCTAGGAGTACTCAACTCGACTGTTCGATACAGTAGTTCTTGACTCATTACAGAGTCACTGATGGGTGCTGGTGGCTTCACAGTCAGAATAAGATCTTCCTGGAGCAGGAATCAAATCACCAGAACACAAGGGATCGGCTCTTTCTTACTGGAGGAATGAACAAACTCGGTGGAGTGGATGACTCTCCCCGATTGAAAAAATAACGCTATAACACCCAATATGAGCAAGGGAGAACGAATCTACTATCTCTCACTGCAAGCACAGGGAAAGGAAATGAACACAGTCAACAATACTGATATTCAATCTGAGTCGCACACAGTGACATGAGGTATCAGCTATAAAGAAACTTCACTTACAAACGTTAACAACATGTGAAAGTTACTCGAGAAATAACTTCTTACATTGCACTGATTACTGTCAACGAGGATGGGATCACCATCTGGAACACAAGGAGCAACAACAGCCACTCTAGTGAGATCACAAGCCGCAACAGAGACGTCTTTCTGCAGACGGCATGTGACATCAACAAGAGATGGCATTACTAGTTTCAAGTAATCATTTTCTGACAAGGCATCCCCTGTGGAGAAACTACTACTTGAACTAGCAGTCATTGCAGGGATAGGCTGTGCACTCAAGGCAGTCTTAGTGTCCCTGGACACTTGAGGCAGCGGAACACTATCTTGCATGTCTGAAGGGGTAGGTGGAACACAGATGGGAGTGACAGAGTTACTAGTGCCTGACCGGTCGGCTACGTTAATAAGTAATTCACGGATCTATAGGAACTTAATCTGAACTTCACATTTTACAGCACTTTAACAGATCTCAGATACAAGCTGTGAGAACAAACACATTGCTCAAGGGCTAGGCATTGTCTTTCAGTCAGTAAGGGAAGATTGGTACTGTGGACTGATTCATATTGACTTTGACTGGCATGATACACTAAGTGAACATTCAAAAGTGACTTGGACATGTTCTCAGTGAACTTACTGAAGGACATAAAGCAAAAAAAAAAATAGAAAGAATGACATAATAAGCTTAAATGGGAAGAAAATGCTTAACTATTCTGCATAAGCAATTAAAAAAAATTTTCCCTACTTTTATGTTTCATAACAATAAAAATGCTTTCAAATGAGCTGATGTAGGTAACAGCTCTTAGCTTGCCAATAAAGTTAGTGTCGTAGGGGCTCTTAAAGGAGATTTGAGGGTTGAAGGTAGACACACTAGTTGAATGGTAACAATATATATTGTCAGACTGTGATAATGGGAGATGGAGCCCAGCCTGCCGTGTCAATGCCTAGCTGGATGTTATACGCCGACTGAGGCCGAGGTAGCTCGCCTCACACTCAAGCTGTATCCCGTGACATCATACAGTCACAGGCCTAAGGGATCTTCTATATAAAGCATATGGATGATACTATAATGCTCAGTTAATCTATACAACACATGTAAGGGGATTCAGCAACTATGCTGACATTAGGAATCCTTAACCTGTAAATAGCTTGTCAATAAAGCTAGGGATCCTTAACCTTGTCAAACCCTGTGTAAAAAAAAAAAAAGAGAAGGAGAGAGAGAGAGAGAGAGAGAGAGAGAGAGAGAGAGAGAGAGAGAGAGAGAGAGAGAGAGAGAGAGAGAGAGAGAGAGAGAGAGAGAGAGAGAGAGAGAGAGAGAGAGAGAGAGAAAGAGAGAGAGAGTGAGTGAGTAACATTCACATTCATGAGATAGCTATAATTTTTATAGTTTTAAGTACGCATGTAATATTAATATTTTAAAAATTATCGGCAGGTATCGGTCGATTTTCACCGATACCAATACCGTACCAACTCATATATATATATATATATATATATATATATATATATATATATATATATATATATATATATATATATATATATATATATATATATATATATATACATATATATATATATATATATATATATATGCAAAACAACCACTCTGAAAGAATAGAGAAATTCCAAGCGCTTTCATGACTACTCACATTATCAAGGAACTATAGTTTCTTGATAATGTGAGTAGTCACGAAAGCGCTTGGAATTTCTCTATTCTTTCAGAGTGGTTGTTTTGCATATTTTGAAATCACCTGTTTACTGTGATCTTATTGCATATATATATATATATATACTCTGACACATGGAACCGTGGTCCACACATGTAGCAGAGCCAATGTTGTAACCACTCATAAATGTAAACAGATTTTTTAAAGACTTTATAAAGATACATTGGAAATTAAAAACCCATTTATGGCATCATAAAACAGAGGAAAGCTTTGTAAAAAGAATGCTGCAGGCGTTGCTTCTCTGGATCGCAACACTAAGTTTCTGGAAAAGGAAACTGGTCGCTCTGGTGTCCTTGGTTTACCTGACGAGTTCGTCACCAGGATTATGGTTAGCATTTACTAACCATATGGTTAGCATATCCTAAGCGTATGCTCTAACTACTGGACTATTAAGGTTACAGTAAGATCTACTGACTTATTGCAAGTAACGTTAGCTGGCGACCCAGGCGCTGGTGCAACCGTTGGTTAAGAACATAAGAAAGGAGAACTGCAGAAGGCCTACTGGTCCATGCTAGGCAAGTCGTTTTTATATTTAAGAAAATAAGAACATAAGAACGAAGCAACACTGCAGCAGGCCTACTGGCCCATGTGAGGCAGGTCCAAGTCTCCTACCGGCTTAAGTCAATGCACTCAACCTAGTCAGGTCAGGTCACATTCACTTAAGGAAGGAACACGGCTGAACCGACCCAAAGAATGGTAGCACAAGCTATCAGGTGTATACAACCTATTTTTAAAGGTTCTGGCCTCTATCAAGTTTGTTCTCATCCACAACTCTATTACCAAATCCAGTCTTTCCTATATCCTCCTGAATCTGTACATTTGCGAGTCCAGGCTAGATATTTTCAGCACAATATTTACATCCCCTTTATTTATTCCTGTCTTCCATTTATACACCTCAATCATATTCCCCCTAATTCTACGTCTTTCTAGAGAGTGCAGATTCAGGGCCCTTTGCCTATCCTCATAGGGAAGGTTTCTGATACATGGGATCAACTTTGTCAAATGCTCTGGATATAAATCCAGAGCATTTATATCCATTCTGTAATACGATGACCAAAACTGTGCAGCATAATCTAAATGAGACCTAACCAAGGATGTATAGAGTTAAAGAACAACCGAGGACTCCTATTATTTATGCTTCTTGATATGAAGCCAAGGATTCTATTAGCTTTATTGCGAACACTTATGCACTGTTGTCTTGGTTTCAGATTACTGCTAACCAGAACTCCTAAATCTTTTTCGCAATCCGTAATATTAAGATCTACATTATTTAGTTTATATGTGGCATGGTTATTGTCCTGTCCAACATTTAGAACTTTGCATTTGTCTATATTAAACTGCATCTGCCACTTCTCCGACCACTGCATCAGTCTATTCAAATCTTCCTGGAGTGCTCTAATGTCCTCGTCAGAATGAATTCGACGGCCTATTTTGGTGTCATCGGCAAACTTGCTGATGTCGCTCTTTATGCCCTCATCTATGTCGTTTATGTAGATTGTGAACAGCAGGGGGCCCAACACTGACCCCTGTGGAACACCGCTCGTGACGCTTCCCCACTCTGATTTCTCTCCATTTATGCAAACTCTCTGCTGCCTATTTGTCAACCATGCCTCTATCCAGGAAAAAATTTCTCCTCCTATTCCATGTGCCTTAATTTTCCTCAATAGTCTCTGATGTGGGACCCTGCCAAAAGCCTTACTGAAGTCCATGTACACAATATCATATTCATTACCATGATCTACCTCCTCAAATACCTTAGTGAAAAAAGTTAATAAATTCGTAAGGCAGGAACGCCCCTTTGTAAAACCATGCTGAGATTCGTTGATTAAATTATGCTTTTCAAGGTGGCTACGAACTGCCTCGGCAATTATTGATTCCATAAATTTTCCCACTATGGAGGTTAGGCTTATTGGTCTATAGTTCGAAGCTAAGGACCTGTCACCTGCTTTGAAAATAGGTATCACATTTGTCATTTTCCACTTACCTGACACCATGCCAGTTTGTAGTGATATGTTGAAAAGATTAGCCAAAGGTTTGCTAAGCTCCTCTTTACATTCAAAGCTTTAGAACACTTGCATACAGTTCATCAGGGCCTGGGGATTTGTTAGGTTTTAATTTATCTATTTGCCTAAGGACCATGTCACTTGTGACCCTAATTGTTCATAGTTTATTATCGTCCTGTTCTACATAATTTATCATTTCTGGAATATCGCTGGTATCCTCCTGTGTAAAAACTGAGAGGAAGTATGTGTTAAAACTTCTACACATATCCTTATCACTGTCAGTGAGCTGACCCGAGGAACTTTTGAGTGGGCCTATCTTGTCCCTGATCTTACTTCTGTATACCTGAAAGAATCCTTTTGGGTTAGTCTTCGATTCTCTTGCAACTTTAACCTCATAATCTCTTTTTGCTTTTCTAATTCCCTTTTTTATTTCTCTCTTTAACTGAATATATCGATTTCTTAATTGCCCCTCTCCTCTTTTGATTTGCCTATATATGCCTCTCTTTTGACCAATTAGATATTTTAATCTATTGTTCATCCATTTAGGATCATTTTTGTTTGATCTGATTTCCCCATTTGGAACATAATTTGACTGAGCAGCTAGAACTATACCCTGGAAAGCGTCATATCGGCAACCATCACCACCTACCTGACCCTTAGTCAGGTCATTCCAGTTCAGCCCACCTAAGTAATTTTTCAGTCCTATGAAATCAGCCAAGCGAAAGTCAAGGTCAAGTAATAATAATAATAATAATCTATTTCTACAAGTATATATACAAGGTATACAAGCCTAGCTGACATCAATGACATACTACTATATAGAAAGCCGCTTGTTATGAAGATTATTCTTATAATCATGGGGGAGAGCTAAACCCGTAGGATTATACAGGGCACGTGTTTGTCAAGGCCCATCAAGGAATCTCCCTTGAGAGGCCTTGTCATGAAAGACGTTTCGGGTAAATTAGGTCAGTTTTGTTCCTAGGATGTGACCCACACCAGTCGACTAACACCCACATACCTATTTTACTGATGGGTGTACAATGACAGCATGTGTCTTAAGGAAACACGTCCTGATGATAAATTAGACACATGTGCAACTCTTGAGTATCTTTATTGAGGAAACGTTTTGCCACACAGTGGCTTCATCAGTCCATACAAAGGAGAATCTTGAAGAACAGGACGAGAATGAGGTAATCAATCCCTCAACCTTGAGTCGATGTAATCAGTCCATCAATCTTGAATAGAATACAGCATATGAGCGGAGAAGTGGCTTATATACCGTAGGCAGGAGAGGTGCAGCAGTCTTAGGTGGTGTCACATTTGTTCAATGATGAAGTAGGTCGTGACCAAGGGTTAGGCAAGCGAAGAATTCCCAAGTATTAAGATCCCAAGAAGTTGCAGTGTCTGACAGGATTGTAGATGAATGATTCAGAGAACCCTTGGGCACGATCTACTTTCACATTGAACAAATGTGACACCACCTACGACTGCTGCACCTCTCCTGCCTACGGTATATAAGCCACTTCTCCGCACATATGCTGTATTCTATTCAAGATTGATGGACTGACCACATCGACTCAAGGTTGAGGGACTGATTACCTCATTCTCCTCCTGTTCTTCAAGATTCTCCTTTGTATGGACTGACGAAGCCACTGTGTGGCGATACGTTTCCTCAGTAAAGATACCCAAGAGTTGCACATGTGTCTAATTTATCAACGTGTCGGTTCTCTGAACCATTCATATACACACGTCCTAATGTTTCAACCCTTACTGGGGATCGACCCTGGGCTTCAATGTGTGAGCTGAGAGCGCCAGCCATCGAGTTACGGGCACACATACACATAATTCCAATTTCATACATGGTGTAAATTATTAAGGATAAGTCTCTCTCTCTCTCTCTTTCTCTCTCTCTCTCTCTCTTTCTCTCTCCCTCCATTCCTTAACCGGCAAGGCATCATAAAAGAAATAATCAGCGAAAATACTGTATCATCTCTTCTTTAGTGAGTGTAGGAGGACCTGCGGCAGGCTCGTACGATCAGTGTGGACCAGTGAGCGTTCAGGAGCCTGGCCACACCCCCAGCTGGCCCACTCCTGGTTGGTCGCCACCAGTGGTGTCATGGGCCTCCCTTGTTGCGTCATTTGGCAGCTTGATCAGCGTTTTCCCGGCGGCCACCTGGGTACATGGGGGAGGGGGGGAAATGAGCGCAAGGAGAGACATGAGAAGCCTTGCACGTGTTGGGGGAGGGGGACTTGTGGAGGGGAAGTGTGTGAGTGGAGGGAGTGGAGGGGAAGTGGCGTGTCGGTGGTGGAGGGGAGGTGTGGTGGGGGGGGGTGGGGACGTGGGGTGGCGGGAAGATGCGGTGTTTGGGAGGGGAGGTGTGGTAGAGGGGCGGCGTTGTGGTGGAGGAGGGGAGATGTGGTGGAGGGGAAGCGTTGTGGTGGGGGAGGGAGGTGCGGTGGAGGGGAAGTGTGGTGGGGGGAGAAGTGGTGGAAGGAAGGTGTGGTGTGGTGCTACTGGAAATGCGGAGGGGATTGCGAGAGAGTATCAAAGTGAATGACAGTGTCAGTGTGAGTGACAGTATCAGAGTGTGTGAGTGACAGTGTCAGAGTGTGTGAATGACAGTGACAGTGTTAGAGTGAGTGACAGTGTCAGAGCGAGTGACAGTGTCAGAGTGCGTGAGTGACAGTGTCAGTGTGAGTGACAGTGTCAGTGTGAGTGACAGTGTCAGTGTGTGTGAGTGACAGTGTCAGAGTGTGTGAGTGACAGTGTCAGTGTGTGTGAGTGACAGTGTCAGTGCGTGTGAGTGACAGTGTCAGAGTGTGTGAGTGACAGTGTCATAGTGTATGAGTGACAGTGTCAGTGTGAGTGACAGTGTCACAGCGTGTGAGTGACAGTGTCACAGTGTGTGAGTGACTGTCAGTGTGTGTGAGTGACAGTGTCAGAGTGTATTGGTGGCAGTGTCAGTGTGAGTGACAGTGTCAGAGTGTATTGGTGGCAGTGTCAGTGTGAGTGACAGTGTCAGAGTGTGTGAGTGACAGTGTCAGAGTGTGTGAGTGACAGTGCCAGAGTGTGTGAGTGACAGTGTCAGAGTGTGTGAGTGACAGTGTCAGAGTGTGTGAGTGACAGTGTCAGAGTGTGTGAGTGACAGTGCCAGAGTGTGTGAGTGACAGTGCCAGAGTGTGTGAGTGACAGTGTCAGAGTGTGTGAGTGACAGTGTCAGAGTGTGTGAGTGACAGTGCCAGAGTGTGTGAGTGACAGTGCCAGAGTGTGTGAGTGACAGTGTCAGAGTGTGTGACAGTGCCAGAGTGTGTGAGTGACAGTGTCAGAGTGTATTGGTGGCAGTGTCAGTGTGAGTGACAGTGTCAGAGTGTATTGGTGGCAGTGTCAGTGTGAGTGACAGTGTCAGAGTGTATTGGTGGCAGTGTCAGTGTGAGTGACAGTGTCAGAGTGTGTGAGTGACAGTGTCAGAGTGTGTGAGTGGCAGTGTCAGAGTGTGTGAGTGACAGTGCCAGAGTGTGTGAGTGACAGTGTCAGAGTGTGTGAGTGACAGTGTCAGAGTGTATTGGTGGCAGTGTCAGTGTGAGTGACAGTGTCAGAGTGTATTGGTGGCAGTGTCAGTGTGAGTGACAGTGTCACAGTGTGAGTGACAGTGCCAGAGTGTGTGAGTGACAGTGCCAGAGTGTGTGAGTGACAGTTCCAGAGTGTGTGAGTGACAGTGTCACAGTGTGTGAGTGACAGTGCCAGAGTGTGAGTGACAGTGCCAGAGTGTGAGTGACAGTGCCAGAGTGCTTTCTATAATAAATTCCTTCCTTGCTAGATACTCGACTATCTTCCTAATTATCTCTCCCTGTACAATGGACAGGTGATAATGGCCTGTAATCCAGCAATTTTCATCTGTTTGGGTGTAATCCCGTTCTAGTGACCTGTAGATCTTTGCTACAGGTTCACAAAGTGCTTTTACCCCTTCGGGTACTTATTGGATATATTATATGGCATGACTGATTTAAAAGAATCAGTTGATTAAGTAGTTAAATTGCTTTCTCTTTTGATAAATAAGCACATTTGCAATACTTGGGCAACTTTATGCTGAAAAGCTTCGACTGTACAACAGGTTTCTTCCATCAGATAGAGGTCAGTGCAGCACTAGAAGCAGTACTGATGTGATCAGTCTCTCACCCTCGGTGGAAGGTAGTCTGTCTCTCAAGTCTAAAGCATAGGCGTGCAGCTAGACGTTATAAATCACAGGTGAGATGAAGCAGTTGGAGTTGAAGGTGAGCGTGGCCTACTATTGGAAGTAGGTCTTTCTTGTTTAGCAAAGAAGTTGAAGAGGAATTTCCCTATGCCAGGATACCATGGTGTTGTTGTGTCCACCATCATATTACTGATGGTATACAATGCCGACAAGATGATAATTATGAAACACTTGCAACACCATTGTACCCTGGTGCAGAGGAAGTCTTCCTCAACTTCTCTGCTAAAAAGTGTTTAGCATGACCTACTTCCACTAGTGGGCCACTCTCACCTGTGATCTCAACTCCAGCTGCTTCATCTCATATCTACTCTAGTATATAAGGTCAAGCTAGTTAGTTAGTTTAATATGTTTATTATGCACCCCATACCCATCCTGTGGGCGGTAGTCAAAAGATTACAGAGGTACATAATTGGTCCAGGGACTGGACTCCAAAGTTTTGATAGCTGAGCAAGTTACAGAGGTAATGAACTCACAATTTACAAAGGTAATGAACTCACAATTTACAAAGGTAATGAACTCACAATTTACAAAGGTAATGAACTCCAGGTAAGTCTGGTCACAATCATGACAAGTTACAAAGGTATTTACAGATTACAGAGGTACGTAATGGGTCCAGGGACTGGGCCCCCAAAGTTTTGATAGCTGAACTAGGTACAAAGGTAATGAGCTCACAAGTTACAAAGGTAATGAATTCTGTAGAATGGTTACTTACGTTTATACTTTGGCTACAATCATGAACAAATTATAGAGTCAAGCTGCATGCTTATTCTTTAGGCTTGAGGGACTATCCACCTCCCACCAAGGGTGACGGACTGATCACATCAATGTTTCTACTGTTGTTGGTGTTGGTTTCTACTGTTTCCAGTGCTGCATTCACCTGTAACCGACTGAAGAAGTCTGTGGCACAGGCAATAAAGACTGTCAAGTTTTGCGAATGTTTCTTATATATCAACTAGTCGGTATTGTATAATCAGTAATATAATATTCTTCTTTTGACATGCAGATTTTATGCACTTTCATCCCTGCTGTCTGACACTATACCTGTTTTCTCAGCAAACACCTACTTAAATCTTTTTCTCAATTTCTTCAGCACATTTATGCTGACATTTGTGAGTGCTCTTCCTACCTTCTTTAGCTTATTACTCAGTCTTTTAGGGTCGTCGCCATTATTTGGCGACGACTTCTTTTTGTCTCTTTTCGTTTGATAAGAATAAGGAGGTCCGGAGGGTAAGTAAAATGAGATTAGAGATTGAGTTAAGAGTAAGGGATAGATATATGGGATTGTTGTTTGTTTCCATTGGTAATTAATTGTTAATGCAGATGTTGGGGAGATGGGAGGGTAATGGAAAGAATATATAGTGAGGGACGGATCCGGAAAGCATTGAAGTTATATGGTGGGGAGAAAGAGGTTAGGCAGAGGATGAGGGGGGAATGGGGGGTTATTGTTTGTTACTCGTGTTTGTTGTTTGTTAATTTTTAAGCCTTTGGGCATACAGAATCTTGATCCTTCGCCTCTGGTTCTGTGGTTGCCTCTCTGTTTTTTTCTCTTCCTTTCACCTTAGCCTTGCTAGCTTTTGTCTTCGTACGTTTGACCCCCTTGTAGAAACATTCTGTTGTACCTGTCTCTCATTGCCCCAGACTTGATTTCTGGTTCAGTACTTGATATTTCGCTATCGCTGATCAGAAAATCACTGGTACTGGGCTTCATCATTCTCTTTCCTACCTTCGTATTCTGAAAAATTGTCATCTCATTTTTTGAGATGACAATTTAGCTCTTAACCATTCTTCTCTCTCTCCTTGTTCTCAACTCGTCTTGCCTTGCCGCTCTGGTAGTACAAAAACCATTAACTATTTCTCCTTCTTTGCTCTGTGACTCCTTGCCTATGGTGTCTGTTCAGTCAGGAAAACATCCTTCACTGTTTCCTTTATTATTTTTCCCTCCTTTTCATATATATTTTTAAATTATTTTTTGAAAGATTCCGTGTTCTTCCTGTTCCCAGTTCATAGTTTACTTATTCTATATCCCCAGCATGTACCCTGGTTCGTTTTTTGTCTCCATTTATTATCTACTCCCTCTCAGTCTCCTAAATCTACCTGATTTTTGCCTCCGTCTCTCCATTCATCCTAATTTCTAGGCTTACACTTAAGAGATTCAATGACTTCCATCTTTCTACATCTCAACATTCATATGCACCTGACTCCTGGCATTATCCTCGCATGCTTATTCAGTTTTCATCACTCATCTCTGTCGTGTCTCCTTCAATTCATTATCCTTTGCCCTATTTTCGTCTTCGTTGTCTTCACTACAGAGTCGTTTTTACAGTGATGCTGTTACAGCAAGTGAGTGTCAGAATGTGTGTGAGTGTCGTGGCTAGAGTGTGTGTGAGTGCCGGTTTCAGAGTGTCAGAGCCAGTTTGATAATGGCTGATCAAGAGGGTGTGATTGTCAGAGAGCGTGTGTCAGGGTTAGTGTTAGGGCTAGACTAGCGTGTGAGTGTCAGGACTATAGAATGAATGTCAGGGCTTGACTAGCGTGTGGGTGTCAGGACTGTAGAATGAATGTCAGGGCTAGACTAGCGTGTGAGTGTCAGGACTATAGAGTGAATACCAAGGCTAGACTATCGTGTGAGTGTCAGGACTATACAGTGAATACCAGGGCTAGAGTAGCGTGTGAGGTTCAGGACTATAGAATGAATGCCAGGGTTAGACTAGCTTGTGAGTGTCAGGACTATAGAGTGAATGTCAGGGCTAGACCAGCGTGTGAGTGTCAAGACTAGAGTGTGTGGGTACTGGAGACAGGAGGGTGTGTTGACTGGGTACATTGGATACGTGGGAAAGACAAATAACGCATCACATATTGTTGATACCGAGATGCTCTGATAAGAACAAAATATTCTGCTCCTATCGGTCATGTTATTATCTTCCAGAGATTTTATGTTCCTCCCCTAATAATAGTTTCCATTAGTGTTTCCAGCATCTGCACATTTGTGTAGCATCGTCTAGTTACCATTCAAGTGGTACATGGCTCAGTGGATTTGTTTATGTCTGGCTTTCTTAGTTTTTTCTTAGTTATTTTAACGTCTCGAGATTATAATAATAATGCTAAAATGGACAATCTTACTCTCAGGCCTGTGTAATCAGAACCTGATCTGCCGCGAGGCCTGGTCATGGACCGGGCAGCGGGGGCGTTGACCCCCGGAACACCCTCCAGGTAGACTTCATGTAGGCACTGCCAAGAAATATTGTGGCCTAAGTAAACTAGAATGGTTTTTCTACCAATAACTAAGCTGAGGGAATCAAGCGTCTAACCGTGTTTCAGAGCGTCAAGAAACTAAAGTTAGTTTCTTAACTCTTCCAACGTTTGTTCAACTCTTTCTGTATTTAGTTTAATTCAGGTTAGGCTAGGTTAGGTTAAGTTAGATTAGGCTAATTCAGAATTCTGTTCACCTTATGTTGGATCTGTAAGAAGGTGGGAGAGAAATTTCTTAGTAGTCGTTTTGATAAGGACCTGCCTCGCATGGGCCAGTAGGCCTTCTGCAGTGTTCCTCCATTCTTATGTTCTTATGTTCTTATCTAAAAGTGTTTCACACTACTACGTTAGTGCTGTATTATTATTGTTATTATTATTATTATTATTATTATTATTATTATTATTATTATTATTATTATTATTATTATTATTGTTATTATTATTACGAATCGCCATGGGTTCTAATCCCACCCGTACTGTGGATTATTATTATTGTTGTTTCGTTTGCCTGTTGAAATTATTGTCACTTTTCAGTACATGTTTCTAAATTTTATCTCTTTATTGTTACAGCGAATTTCAAAATACGAGAAGTCAAAGGCTTCTTCATCCAGTTTTGATCTTAATCTCATGTAAATTATTTTAAAATTGAAGGAAAATATTCGCTACACTTAAAGAATAAAAAGACACAACACCGTGACTGGATGTTGCAACCCCTGAATGGGTCACAATGTATATGATGTATATTATGTATATGTATATAATGTATATTACCTTTTCATATAATTTTATATTGCTTATATTTGCGATAATAGCTAAATCGTAAATATATTACTTTATATTATTATTTGACTTAGTTATATTGTTAGGTAGGATGTAACATTCATATATTATTATTATTATGTGCTCATAGTTCAAGTCTTGATTGTCTAACTACTGTAATTATCGCTTGTGGCTCGTTACTCTGCCGGCTTCTCTGTTGCTGGGCAGCAACTGTCCACGGAGCTATCACGTGATAGAGGGGGAGGGGGGTGATCACACCTCGCCTGAAGTTTTCAGTCTGGTCTAGACTCGCTTGGTGGTTGGACGTATTCTAGACAAGACGAGCCTAAATCTCCCTTATTGGCCCTTGTTGGAAGATCGTCTCTGTCTCATTATTGTTGTAGGTTCTGTGGGACTCTGTTCACAGAACATTGTATAGGCATAGTGATTTTCGACGTTGTACTGAGGTTGTGTGTCTCATAGACACTCTGAGTAACTCAGGTCCTGAGTTGTAGCTTCTGACCTAACTTGTACTGGTATCTGTGTACTGTCACAGTCGGGGATTTTTTTATGCTGAACTTAGATTCAGTAGTATGGGAGTTTTGTGACTTTTGTGGAGGATCTGCTGATGGTCCCTACTTAGTGTCTTTATATTATCCCCTTGTTCCTGATTCTGTGTCACTTTTGCTTGTTCTATTGCTGTTCGGCTTATCAGTCGTTTTATTGTTCAAGCAAGCTGTTCTGATTACCAGGTGGTCAAGAAGTTAGCTGATGTGAGGACTTTGTCAGTCACTTGTTTAAGTCTAGTCGAGTCGTGAGACATAGCGAACTACTTAGAGCACTTAACACACATACACACAAACTTATTTGTGTATTGTATTATTAAATGTTAATGTACCAGACGGTACTTAAGACATAAATATGTGATATGTGCTTTCAGCACAATACTACTGTACACGAGAGAAGTGATTATTATTAATTTGTTTGAATTGATTAATTTAATTTAATTTGATAATATACCTCTAGACGTTATTAATAAATTTATTAAATTTTAATTTCTCTAGTTAGTAGCCTACCAGTTGTAATCCTGAAGCACTATTAATTCTTATTGAATTCTAA
This sequence comes from Cherax quadricarinatus, assembly GCF_038502225.1. NCBI lineage: Eukaryota > Metazoa > Arthropoda > Malacostraca > Decapoda > Parastacidae > Cherax > Cherax quadricarinatus. The sequence goes on along the minus strand of NW_027196645.1, from coordinate 6,627 downwards.
TGGATAATTGGACCAGGATACTGACTAATTGTTACGAAAACCCAGTAACAGGCTGGATGCTAGGACAGTCCTTTCTAGTATTCACTGGAGATCTCTAAGGTTTTTAGAAATCGCGTTTTTTGTAACACTGGAACAATACACAAATAATTTGTACCATTAACTAATCAGTGTGACTAGTTAATGGTCCCAGTCGGACCGAAACGTCGTCGCACGTTTCATTCTCCTATGTGCGGTTTATTTGTGTACTCACTTTACTTTTCGATGAGAACTTTATTAAAAATATTGCATCCAGATTACACTGTGCTCATCTGCAATGTTTACAGAACTATTAAACCGATTTTTATATTGCACGTGTGCAATTTTTTAATTTTAGGTCATTAATGTATGTCAGCGTGAAGAAAGTCAGTGATCACTGGTATATAATGATAGACAGGCTTATGCTGGATCTCAAAAGAGACCTATCAGCCTATATATGAGCTTTTGGATTTAATCTGGTCTGACCTCAATTTCTCAAGGGCCGCCAGTCTGCCAACAGATAAGAATTTCAGGAAGCGTCTGGAGACAAGAGGCGGTGGAGGAAAATAGGAAAATCCCGCATTATAGATGGCAGTAACATCCAAGCCACAATGGAGCAGTCAAGCTGCATTCCCGCAGGAAAGGGCACAGGGAGCGGCAAGCACAGCCTGCCGTCCCAGAATCCCACCGCAAAAACACTAGTATGAACTGAAATGTCAGATGGGTGTGCAGTAGTCCAAATAAACAGTACAAGCCTAGACCCCTCATAGCATAGGTCCAAAGTGAGTTCTGAAGAGTCAGCGTAGTGTCTCCCTACAGGAAAGGTGAGGGTTCAGAATGAGCTAATAAAAGATCGGATTAGACTGTAATGAACTAGGTCCGGTAGCCATACTCAAGCCAGGACCAGGACCAGAGGAGGATGACACTTCCTGCTTTCTATGAGAGAGTGAACATTCAAGATAGTCATGGCCTGCAACAGTCCGTTTGAAGCTCCTTAATTTAAAATAAGTGGCTGGCTCACATCAATTCCCGAAAATTCCCATGACACTCGTAAACAAGGACAACCCCATCCACTAAGCCCTGTCACATCCTTGATTTAGTAATGTCCATCGCTACTGTTTTCCGTGTGAAAGCATACTGTAAGCTATAGCGAAGACCAACAATAATGTCTACCTCTACTAGGCACCTTAGACTGGTCTCTGCAGAATTATTAATACGCGGCTTAGTAACCCACCACAGCGTCCATAGTGAGGAAGGTCTTGAGCGTACGGTGTACTTACCTAGTTGTGGCTGCGGGGTTCGATTCACAGCTCCTAACCACGCCTCTTCAACTGGCAGCTACCCGGTTACTCTTCCCGCTCCGTGAGCTTTATCATACCTATTCTTAAAGCTATGTATGGAACCTGCCTCCACTACATCACTATCCAGGCTATTCCACTTCCTGACAACTCTGTGGCTGAAGAAATACTTCCTAACATCCCTGTGGCCCATGTGAGTCGTCAGCTTTCAACTGTGACCCCTTGTTGCCGTGTCCCATCTCTGGAACATCCTGTCTCTGTCCACCTTGTCTATACCTCTCAGTATTTTATACGTCGTTATCATATCTCCCCTATCTCTCCTGTCCTCCAGTGTCGCCAGGTCGATTTCCCTTAACCTCTCTTCATAGGACATACCCCTTAGCTCTGGGACTAGTCATGTTGCAAACTTGTTGCACGTTCTCTAGTTTCTTTACATGCTTGGCTAGATGTGGGTTCCAAACTGGTGCCGCATACTCCAATATGGACCTAACGTACACAGTGTACAGGGTCCTGAACGATTCCTTATTAAGATGTCGGAATGCTGTTCTTAGGTTTGCCAGGCGCCCATATGCTGCAGCAGTTATTTGGTTGACGTGCACCTCAGGAGATGTGCCTGGTGTTATAATCATCCCAAGATCTTTTTCCTTGAGTGAAGTTTGTAGTCTCTGGCCCCCTAGACTGTACTCCGTCTGCGGTCTTCTTTGCCCTTCCCCAATCTTCATGACTTTGCACTTGGTGGGGTTGAACTCCAGGAGCCAATTGCTGGGCCAGGTCTGCAGCCTGTCCAGATCCCTTTGTGGTTCTGCCTGGTCTTCGATCGAATGAATTCTTCTCATCAACTTCACGTCATCTGCAAACAAGGACACTTCGGAGTCTATTCCTTCCGTCATGTCGTTCACAAACACCAGAAACAGCACTGGTCCTAGGACTGACCCCTGTGGGACCCCGCTGGTCACAGGCGCCCACTCTGACACCTCGCCAAGTACCATGACTCGCTGCTGTCTTCCTGACAAGTATTCCCTCATCCATTGTAGTGCCTTCCTTGTTATCACTGCTTGGTCCTCCATTTTTTGCACTAATCTCTTGTGTGGAACTGTGTCAAACGCCTTCTTGCAGTCCAAGAAAATGCAATCACCCCACCCCTCTCTCTCTCTTGTCTTACTGCTCTGTGTGTGTGTGTGTGTGTACTCACCTATTTGTACTCACCTATTTGTGGTTGCAGGGGTCGATTCATAGCTCCTGGCCCCGCCTCTTCGCTGATTGCTACTAGGTCCTCTCTCTCCCTGCTCCATGAGCTTTATCATACCTCGCCTTAAAACTATGTATGGTTCCCGCCTCCACTACGTCACTTTCTAGGCTATTCCACGGCCTGACTACTCTATGACTGAAGAAATACTTCCTAACATCCCTTTGGTTCATCTGAGTCTTCAACCTCCACTTGTGACCTCTTGTTTCTGTGTCCCATCTCTGGAACATCCTGTCTTTGTCCATCTTGTCTATTCTGCCCAGTATTTTATATGCCTTTATCATGTCTCCCCTGGCCCTCCTGTCCTCCAGTGTCGTCAGGCCAATTTCCTTCAACCTTTCTTCGTAAGACAATCCCCTTAGCTCTGAGACTAGTCTTGTTGCAAACCTTTGCACTTTCTCTATTTTCTTGATGTGCTTGACCAGGTGTGGATTCCAAACTGGTGTTGCATACTCCAGTATGGGCCTGACGTAAATGGTATACAGAGTCTTGAACGATTCCTTACTGAGGAATCGGAATGCTATCCGTAGGTTTGCCAGACGCTCGTATGCTGCAGCAGTTATCTGATTGATGTGAAACTCAGGAGATATGCTCGGTGTTATACTCACCCCCAGATTTTTTTCCATGAGTAAGGTTTGCAGTCTTTGGCCATCTAGACTATATTGTGTCTGCGGTCTTCTTTGCCCTTCCCCAGTCTTCATGACTTTGCATTTGGCAGGGTTAAACTCAAGGAGCCAGTTGCTGGACCAGGCTTGTAGCCTGTTCAGGTCTCTTTCTAGTCCTGCCTGATACTCGTCCCATTTGATTCTTCTCATTAACTTCACATCATCTGCAAACAAGGACACTTCTGAGTCTATCCCTTCCATTATGTCATTCACATATACCAAAAACAGCACAGGTCCTAAGACTGACCCCTGTGGAACCCCGCTTGTCACAGGCGCCCACTCTGACACCTCGTCACGTACCATGACTCGTTGTTGCCTCCCTGTCAGGTATTCTCTGATCCATTGCAGTGCCTTTCCTGTTGTGTGTGCCTGATCCTCTAGCTTTTGCAGTAACCTCTTGTGAGGAACTGTGTCGAAGGCCTTCTTGCAGTCCATAAAAATACAGTCGATCCACCCCTCTCTCTCTTGTCTTACTTCTGTCACCTTGTCATAAAACTCCAGTAGGTTTGCAACACAGAATTTTCCTTCCCTGAAACCATGCTGGTTGTCAATTATACACTTGTTTCTTTCCAGGTGCTCCACCACTCTCCTCCTGATGATCTTCTCCATGACTTTGCATACTATACACATTAGTGATACAGGTCTGTAGTTTAGAGACTCATGTCTGTTTCTCTTTTTAAAAATTGGGATTACATTTGCCCTCTTCCATACCTCAGGGAGTTGCCCAGTTTCAATGGATGTGTTGAACATCTTTGTTAATGGCACACACAGCATCTCTGCTCCCTCTCTAAGAACCCATGGAGAGATGTCTGGTCCCACTGCCTTTGAGGTGTCAAGTTCACATAGCAGCTTCTTCACCTCCTCCTTGGTTATATGTACCTCATCCAGCACTTGTTGATGTACCCCCATGTTCTGATTTCCTGGAGTCCTACTGGTTTCCACTGGAAATACTTCTTTAAATCTCGTGTTGAGCTCCTCACATACCTCTTGGTCATTTCTTGTGAGCTCCCCATCACCCTTCCTCAGTCTGATTACCTGGTACTTGACTGTTGTTTTCCTCCTGACGTGGCTATACAACAGCTTCGGGTCAGACTTGACTTTCGATGCTATGTCATTTTCATATTGTCGCTGAGCCTCCCTTCTTGTCTGTGCATATTCGTTTCTGGCTCTTCGGCTAATCTCTTTATTTTCCTGAGTTCTCTGTCTTCTGTACCTTTTCCATTCTCTAGTACACCTAGTTTTTGCCTCCCTACACCTTTGGGTGAACCAAGGACTCGTTCTGTTCTTCCCATTATTTCTGTTTCCCTTGGGAACGAACCTCTCCTCTGCCTCCTTGCATTTTGTTACCACATACTCCATCATTTCTTGTACTGGTCTTCCTGTCAGTTCCCTCTCCCACTGAATGTCTTGCAGGAAGTTCCTCATGCCTGAGTAGTTCCCCCTTTTGCAGTTTGGTTTTTCCCTTCCTATTCCTGCTACTCTCTCCGCTTTAAGCTCAACTATGTAGTCGAAGTACAGAACCACATGATCACTAGCTCCTAGGGGCCTTTCATACATGATATCCTCGATGTCCGAACTACTCAATTTGAATACAAGGTCCAGTCTTGCTGGATCATCCTCACCTCTCTCTCTGGTAGTGTCTCTAACATGTTGGTGCATAAGGTTTTCCAGCACCACATCCATCATCTTGGCTCTCCATGTTTCGGGACCCCCATGGGGCTCCAGGTTTTCCCAGTCAATCTCCTTGTGATTGAAATCACCCATAACTAGTAACTTTGCTCCCCCCATGTGTGCTCTTCTGGCCACCTCAGCTAGTGTGTCGACCATTGCTCTGTTGCTCTCATCGTATTCTTCTCTTGGCCTCCTGCAGTTCTGATGTGGGGTGTATATTAACTGCAATTATCACCTTATGTTCCTCAGACTGGATTGTTCCAACTAAGTAGTCCCTTTCGCCCATGCCATAAATTCTTTCCGTTTTCTCAAAGCCCCACTGGTTTTTAATGAGCAGTACAACTCCTCCTTCCCCTCTCCTCCCTCTGTCTTTCCTGAAGATTTGATATCCGGGTGGAAAGACTGCATCTGTTATTATTCTGGTGAGTTTTGTTTCTGTGAGTGTTATTATGTCTAGGGATGTCTCCTTGATTCTTTCATGCCACTCCTCACACTTATTTGTTATTTCATCTGCATTTGTATACCACACCTTCAACTTCTTTTCTAAGACTGTGGTCTGGGGGGTATATTGGGGTTGGGGAAGTGGGAGGCCTGATAAGGAACTATGGGTGGTTGCTGTTGGTGTGGAGATTGTAATGCAGTGAGTGGGGGCATTGGATATGGCATGGGTGTTTTGGTTTAGAATGTTTGGTTGCTCTGGGGTTGACCTGGTCGGGAGGCTTCTATAGGAAGTTGTAAGGGAGGTTGTATTTGATCTTCTTCCTGGGTCTGGAATCTCCTGTCTGCCTCCTCCATCCCCTCTCTTTCCTCCTTTCGCCTTTGTGTGCGTGTGTGTGTGTGTGTGTGTGTGTGTGTGTGTGTGTTTGTGTGTCTGTGTGTATGTTTGTGTGTGTGTGTGCGTGTGTGTGCGTGTGTGTTTGTGTGTGTGTATGTGTGTGTGTGTGTGTGTGTGTGTGTGTGTGTGTACTCACCTATTTGTACTCACCTATTTGTGGTTGCAGGGGTCGATTCATAGCGCCTGGCCCCGCCTCTTCGCTGACTGCTACTAGGTCCTCTCTCTCCCTGCCCCATGAGCCTTATCATACCTCGCCTTAAAACTATGTATGGTTCCCGCCTCCACTACGTCACTTTCTAGGCTATTCCACGGCCTGACTACTCTATGACTGAATAAATACTTCCTAACATCCCTTTGATTCATCTGAGTCTTCAACTTCCAATTGTGACCTCTTGTGTCTGTGTCCCATCTCTGGAACATTCCGTCTTTGTCCATCTTGTCTATTCTGCGCAGTATTTTATATGTCGTTATCAAGTTTCCCCTGACCCTCCTGTCCTCCAGTGTCGTCAGGCCGATTTCCCTCAACCTTTCTTCGTAGGACAATCCCCTTAGCTCTGGGACTAGTCTTGTTGCAAACCTTTGCACTTTCTCTAATTTTTTGACGTGCTTGACCAGGTGTGGATTCCAAACTGGTGCCGCATACTCCAGTATGGGTCTGACGTAAATGGTATACAGAGTCTTGAACGAATCCTTGCTGAGGTATCGGAACGCTATCCGTAGGTTTGCCAGGCGCCCGTATGCTGCAGCAGTTATCTGATTGATGTGCACCTCAGGAGATATGCTCGGTGTTATACTCACCCCCAGATCTTTTTCCATGAGTGAGGTTTGCAGTCTTTGGCCATCTAGACTAAATTGTGTCTGCGGTCTTCTTTGCCCTTCCCCAATCTTCATGACTTT
>NW_027196644.1:45000-82868 GCF_038502225.1 Cherax quadricarinatus | reverse complement strand
AGGTCTAATCAGAGCGAAAAGAGTGGTCGCTATAAAAGCTCGTTCTATGTAGCATCTTAATTCCTCACGCTGCACACCCAAACGCTTATACTAGCAGCAGGTAAGCCAAAATGATGCTTTTGTAACGTATGCTGTCGTGACTCATTTTTCTGGAGGAACTTAAGTTAATTATGATGTCGTGAGGTACATTATTACCTCTGGCGCTTAGGTTAAATATGGTGTCAAGAGGTACATTATTATCAGTGGCACTTAGGCTAAATATGTTTGGAAATACCCAGTATATTATTACTTGCGGCGCTTATATTAAACACGATGTCGTGAGGTATATTACTGAAGTTGTTGCTATTGGGGGGGGGGGCCTTGAGAGTAAACAAACCTCACTCCTTATTGAACTCTTTATAGTTTCTGGAGAAGGAATAGTGTCCGAAACTGAGCGGAAATAGAACAGGAATTCCTTTCGAGAATGGAAACGGGAATGAAAAAAAGTTCTAAATTAGGTCAGGTTGTTGCCACTAGACGCCACACTGAGTACGAAAGAGGCTTCTCTTAAGCCTTGGAAATCGACAGAGCGGGAAAGAGAAGTTGATGTATGACGCCCCAGTATGTTAGGTAAGATTTGTCAGGCAACAGGACAATTGTTTCCTGACGTTGGTCTGTCATGTGATCCTTCCACTGGAGCTTTTGGTCATCTGACCCAGGCCTTCTGCTGGCTTACAGTCCACTGCTTTAAAAAATTAATATTAAATTAGCGGGTAGTTTATGAAGAGATACATCCCAGGGAGAGAACTGGAATATGTCACCGATGGCAGGTCTCATACGGCAAGAGTTTCTGCACTTCACCCAAACTTGTGCTGAAGTTAAGTCATTTTTTTCCATGCTATGCTTAGACTAAGTAAATAAAAAATAAAATGTTAAGAAATAAGGAATGTTTTTATTTTCATGTGTTATTATAATAGAAAAATTATATTGATGTACTAACGCGCACATAATAATGTCTCTACCGCCTCTTGTTCTGGCTCTCTCTCTCTCTCTCTCTCTCTCTCTCTCTGTTATTCACACTGATATCCAGTTTCCAGGAAAGCTGCATCGTTATCATTCACAGTTTTTATGTAACATTCGACAAGAAAGAATGTAAATACTTTATAATCCCATATGGCCAGTTACTCAGGTTAGTTTAGTTTAAAATGATTATACACCACATACCCATCCTGTGGGCGGTAGTCAAAAGATTGCAGAGGTACATAATGGCTCCAGGCACTGGTCTGTATCAGTTTAACTCGATGATTATTTTTATAATCAAGGGGAAGCGCTAAACCTGTAGGATTATACAGCGCCTGGGGGGGGGATGTGGAAGGCATTCAGGCGTAATTCAGGGAACTGGAGCACAGATCCAATTCCCTAAATCAAGAGCCTCTCACCAACATCAAGGAACCTTCCCTGAGGGGTTCTTAACTCGAGAATTATTGCCTGTTATCAATTTCGATGTGCTGATTATCGTATGTGAGGATCACATTTATTGTCCAGTCGTATACAAAGAAATGTCACGATCTCCTGTAGGTGATAAATTAGGCACATGTGCAACTCTTGGGTATCTTTATTAAGGAAACGTCTCGCCACAGAGTGGCTTCATCAGCCCATACACAGGAGAAACTTGAAGAACATGAGGAGAATGAGGTAATCAGCCCCTCAACCTTGAGTCGATGTGGTCAGTCCATCAATCTGGTGCCAGAAACTATGGCCGAGTAATAAGACTTACATCAGAAACAAGGCATAAAGTACGAGACAGTGTGGTTAATCCAAAAAAATGTCCTCTTTCCACCTCTATAAAAATAACTTTGTTAATGAAGCAATTTGTTAGAATTTACAACAAAATGGAGACTTTTAGTGAAAGAAATTTCCAGGATTGTTGGATGGTAAACACGAAGTATATTTGTCAGGTTAAAAATAAGTTAATTTCTTCATAACGAAAACTTTAATAACTGTTACATGTTAAAAAAAAAAAAAGGCATGGAGAAATTCAAAGCCTGAGGATGTAATACGAGTCTCGAAGAGCATTTCTTAGATGCTCATTTGCACTACTGTAGAACGTCTGGAAGCTTGAGTTTACCTGGAGAGGGTTTCGGGGGTCAACGCCCCCGCGGCCAGGTGTGAGACCAGGCCTCATGGTGGATCAGGGTCTGATCAACCAGGCTGCTACTGCTGGCAAAGTGAAGAGCAAAGTGAACAGTTTCAACAGGATATAAAGGAGAAAAAGAGAGAAGGTACCAAAGTGAACCAGTGTGTCACCATGAAGCCGGCTACTACTACGTGTTGCACAGTCACCCACTACTACGTGTTGCACAGTCACCCACTACTACGTGTTGCACAGTCACCCACTACTACGTGTTGCACAGTCACCCACTACTACGTGTTGCACAGTCACCCACTACTACGTGTTGCACAGTCACCCACTACTACGTGTTGCACAGTCACCCACTACTACGTGTTGCACAGTCACCCACTACTACGTGTTGCACAGTCACCCACTACTACGTGTTGCACAGTCACCCACTACTACGTGTTGCACAGTCACCCACTACTACGTGTTGCACAGTCACCCACCTACTACAGTGTTGCACAGTCACCCACTACTACGTGTTGCACAGTCACCCACCACTACGTGTTGCACAGTCACCCACCACTACGTGTTGCACAGTCACCCACTACTACGTGTTGCACAGTCACCCACTACTACGTGTTGCACAGTCACCCACTACTACGTGTTGCACAGTCACCCACCACTACGTGTTGCACAGTCACCCACTACTACGTGTTGCACAGTCACCCACTACTACGTGTTGCACAGTCACCCACTACTACGTACGTGTTTGCACAGTCACCCACTACTACGTGTTGCACAGTCACCCACTACTACGTGTTGCACAGTCACCCACCACTACGTGTTGCACAGTCACCCACCACTACGTGTTGCACAGTCACCCACTACTACGTGTTGCACAGTCACCCACTACTACGTGTTGCACAGTCACCCACCACTACGTGTTGCACAGTCACCCACCACTACGTGTTGCACAGTCACCCACTACTACGTGTTGCACAGTCACCCACTACTACGTGTTGCACAGTCACCCACTACTACGTGTTGCACAGTCACCCACTACTACGTGTTGCACAGTCACCCACTACTACGTGTTGCACAGTCACCCACCACTACGTGTTGCACAGTCACCCACTACTACGTGTTGCACAGTCACCCACTACTACGTGTTGCACAGTCACCCACCACTACGTGTTGCACAGTCACCCACCACTACGTGTTGCACAGTCACCCACCACTACGTGTTGCACAGTCACCCACTACTACGTGTTGCACAGTCACCCACCTACTACGTGTTTGCACAGTCACACACTACTACGTGCTGCACAGTCACCCACTACTACGTGCTGCACAGTCACCCACTACTACGTGTTGCACAGTCACCCACAACTACGTGTTGCACAGTCACCCACCGTACTACGTGTTGCACAGTCACCCACTACTACGTGTTGCACAGTCACCCACCACTACGTGTTGCACAGTCACCCACCACTACGTGTTGCACAGTCACCCACTACTACGTGTTGCACAGTCACCCACACTACTACGTGTTGCACAGTCACCCACCACTACGTGTTGCACAGTCACCCACCACTACGTGTTGCACAGTCACCCACTACTACGTGTTGCACAGTCACCCACCACTACGTGTTGCACAGTCACCCACTACTACGTGTTGCACAGTCACCCACCACTACGTGTTGCACAGTCACCCACCACTACGTGTTGCACAGTCACCCACTACTACGTGTTGCACAGTCACCCACCACTACGTGTTGCACAGTCACCCACTACTACGTGTTGCACAGTCACCCACCACTACGTGTTGCACAGTCACCCACCACTACGTGTTGCACAGTCACCCACTACTACGTGTTGCACAGTCACCCACCACTACGTGTTGCACAGTCACCCACCACTACGTGTTGCACAGTCACCCACCACTACGTGTTGCACAGTCACCCACCACTACGTGTTGCACAGTCACCCACCACTACGTGTTGCACAGTCACCCACCACTACGTGTTGCACAGTCACCCACCACTACGTGTTGCACAGTCACCCACCACTACGTGTTGCACAGTCACCCACTACTACGTGTTGCACAGTCACCCACCACTACGTGTTGCACAGTCACCCACCACTACGTGTTGCACAGTCACCCACCACTACGTGTTGCACAGTCACCCACCACTACGTGTTGCACAGTCACCCACCACTACGTGTTGCACAGTCACCCACTACTACGTGTTGCACAGTCACCCACTACTACGTGTTGCACAGTCACCCACCACTACGTGTTGCACAGTCACCCACCACTACGTGTTGCACAGTCACCCACCACTACGTGTTGCACAGTCACCCACCACTACGTGTTGCACAGTCACCCACCACTACTACGTGTTGCACAGTCACCCACTACTACGTGTTGCACAGTCACCCACCACTACGTGTTGCACAGTCACCCACTACTACGTGTTGCACAGTCACCCACCACTACGTGTTGCACAGTCACCCACCACTACGTGTTGCACAGTCACCCACTACTACGTGTTGCACAGTCACCCACCACTACGTGTTGCACAGTCACCCACTACTACGTGTTGCACAGTCACCCACCACTACGTGTTGCACAGTCACCCACCACTACGTGTTGCACAGTCACCCACTACTACGTGTTGCACAGTCACCCACCACTACGTGTTGCACAGTCACCCACCACTACGTGTTGCACAGTCACCCACCACTACGTGTTGCACAGTCACCCACCACTACGTGTTGCACAGTCACCCACCACTACGTGTTGCACAGTCACCCACCACTACGTGTTGCACAGTCACCCACTACTACGTGTTGCACAGTCACCCACCACTACGTGTTGCACAGTCACCCACCACTACGTGTTGCACAGTCACCCACTACTACGTGTTGCACAGTCACCCACTACTACGTGTTGCACAGTCACCCACCACTACGTGTTGCACAGTCACCCACCACTACGTGTTGCACAGTCACCCACTACTACGTGTTGCACAGTCACCCACCACTACGTGTTGCACAGTCACCCACCACTACGTGTTGCACAGTCACCCACCACTACGTGTTGCACAGTCACCCACCACTACGTGTTGCACAGTCACCCACTACTACGTGTTGCACAGTCACCCACTACTACGTGTTGCACAGTCACCCACCACTACGTGTTGCACAGTCACCCACCACTACGTGTTGCACAGTCACCCACTACTACGTGTTGCACAGTCACCCACCACTACGTGTTGCACAGTCACCCACTACTACGTGTTGCACAGTCACCCACCACTACGTGTTGCACAGTCACCCACTACTACGTGTTGCACAGTCACCCACTACGTGTTGCACAGTCACCCACCACTACGTGTTGCACAGTCACCCACCACTACGTGTTGCACAGTCACCCACCACTACGTGTTGCACAGTCACCCACCACTACGTGTTGCACAGTCACCCACTACTACGTGTTGCACAGTCACCCACCACTACGTGTTGCACAGTCACCCACCACTACGTGTTGCACAGTCACCCACCACTACGTGTTGCACAGTCACCCACCACTACGTGTTGCACAGTCACCCACCACTACGTGTTGCACAGTCACCCACTACTACGTGTTGCACAGTCACCCACCACTACGTGTTGCACAGTCACCCACTACTACGTGTTGCACAGTCACCCACTACTACGTGTTGCACAGTCACCCACCACTACGTGTTGCACAGTCACCCACCACTACTTGTTGCACAGCCACCCACCACTACGTGTTGCATAGTCACCCACCACTACGTGTTGCACAGTCACCCACCACTACGTGTTGCACAGTCACCCACCACTACGTGTTGCACAGTCACCCACCACTACGTGTTGCACAGTTACCCACCACTACGTGTTGCACAGTCACCCACTATTACGTGTTGCACAGTCACCCACCACTACGTGTTGCACAGTCACCCACTACTACGTGTTGCACAGTCACCCACTACTACGTGTTGCACAGACACCCACCACTACGTGTTGCACAGTCACCCACTACTACGTGTTGCACAGTCACCCACCACTACGTGTTGCACAGTCACCCACCACTACGTGTTGCACAGTCACCCACTACTACGTGTTGCACAGTCACCCACCACTACGTGTTGCACAGTCACCCACTACTACGTGTTGCACAGTCACCCACCACTACGTGTTGCACAGTCACCCACCACTACGTGTTGCACAGTCACCCACCACAAAAGAACACGGAGAAATGTAACAAGCAAAGTTTTGAAGAGAAAAGACAAACTTAACAAGGAGTCTGGTATTTATTGCGGGTAAATTCTTAAATATTTTAAATGATACTGGGTGTAATTTTAACATACCTTTATTTATTTGAAAACGTACCATTTCATGCCTACACTTTGTGGAGGCTTATTTATCACTGCAAGACCTTATGTTAGTATTACCAAGGCTGGCTCCTCCACCGATATGTCATCACTGTTAGCACTGCTGTGTCATGACTGTCAGCACTGCTATGTCATGACTATCAGTACTGCTAAGGCATGACTATCAGTACTGCTATGTCATGACTATCAGTACTGCTATGTCATGACTATCAGTACTGTTATGTCATGACTATCAGTACTGCTATTGTCATGACTATCAGTACTGCTATGTCATGACTATCAGTACTGCTATGTCATGACTATCAGTACTGCTATGTCATGACTATCAGTACTGCTATGTCATGACTATCAGTACTGTTGTGTCATGACTGTGTCAACACTGTTGTGTCATGGCTGTCAGCACTGATGTGTCATGACTGTCAGCACTGTTCTGTCATGACTGTCAGCACTGTTCTGTCATGACTATCAGTACTGTCAGCATGATGTGGCACGACTGTGTCAGCACTGTTGTGTCATGACTGTGTCAGCACTGTTGTGTCATGACTATATCGGCACTGCTGTGTCATAGCGGTGTCAGTACTGTTTTGGCATGACTGTCAGCACTGCTATGTCATGATTGTGTCAGTGCTGCTGTGTCATGACTGTGTCAACACTGCTGTGTCATGATTATGTCAGCACTGTGTCACGATGCCTAAAATTGTAATGATATAAATAAGGTACATTTGAACCTTATATGTATCATTACAGTTTTATGTATCGTTGTGCATAGAAACACTAGACAAAGATCACACCATAAATACATACATCACTCTGTTATACATAGAAACACTAGACAAAGATCACACCATAAATACATACATCACTCTGTTATACATAGAAACACTAGACAAAGATCACACCATAAATACATACATCACACTGTTATACATAGAAACACTAGACAAAGATCACACCATAAATACATACATCACTCTGTTATACATAGAAACACTAGACAAAGATCACACCATAAATACATACATCACACTGTTATACATAGAAACACTAGACAAAGATCAAACCATAAATACATACATCACACTGTTATACATAGAAACACTAGACAAAGATCACACCATAAATACATACATCACTCTGTTATACATAGAAACACCATAAATGCTTCGCTCATATACAAAAACAAACACACATACACACACACACACACACACACACACACACACACACATCACACTATTATACATAGATCATAAATACATACATCACTCTGTTATACATAGAAACACTAGACAAAGATCACACCATAAATACATACATCACTCTGTTATACATAGAAACACCATAAATGCTTCGCTCATATATAAACAAACAAACAAACACACACACACACACACACACACACACACACACACACACACACACACACACACACACACACACACACACATATATATATATATATATATATATATATATATATATATATATATATATATATATATATATATATATATATAAATATATATATATATATATATATATATATATATATATATATATATATATATATATATATATATATATATATATATATATGCATACATACATACAATTTAAATTAAGGAATTAAATACTATGATATATAAATAGAAGGATAAAATTTAAAATAATTGGCCTCTCCATGGTGGTGTAACCGGACGGTACGAGTCTAGCCGGGTGGATGTATTTACTCAGCACAGATTTCTGTGTCCCTCTCTGTAATCACATCTGTCTGTATATAATGATATTAAAACATTTGTTGTAATATCATATATGGGTAATGCTCCATGGTGAGGCTACATTTGAAGAGTTAAGTTCCTCTTTGAGGAAATGCTGTGTTTGGGGTTCACAGCTCTCAACGTCCCCCTCAAATGCTGTGTTTGGGGTTCACAGCTCTCAACGTCCCCCTCAAATGCTGTGTTTGGGGTTCACAGCTCTCAACGTCCCCCTCAAATGCTGTGTTTGGGGTTCACAGCTCTCAACGTCCCCCTCAAATGCTGTGTTTGGGGTTCACAGCTCTCAACGTCCCCCTCAAATGCTGTGTTTGGGGTTCACAGCTCTCAACGTCCCCCTCAAATGCTGTGTTTGGGGTTCACAGCTCTCAACGTCCCCCTCAAATGCTGTGTTTGGGGTTCACAGCTCTCAACGTCCCCCTCAAATGCTGTGTTTGGGGTTCACAGCTCTCAACGTCCCCCTCAAATGCTGTGTTTGGGGTTCACAGCTCTCAACGTCCCCCTCAAATGCTGTGTTTGGGGTTCACAGCTCTCAACGTCCCCCTCAAATGCTGTGTTTGGGGTTCACAGCTCTCAACGTCCCCCTCAAATGCTGTGTTTGGGGTTCACAGCTCTCAACGTCCCCCTCAAATGCTGTGTTTGGGGTTCACAGCTCTCAACGTCCCCCTCAAATGCTGTGTTTGGGGTTCACAGCTCTCAACGTCCCCCTCAAATGCTGTGTTTGGGGTTCACAGCTCTCAACGTTCCCCTCAAATGCTGTGTTTGGGGTTCACAGCTCTCAACGTCCCCCTCAAATGCTGTGTTTGGGGTTCACAGCTCTCAACGTCCCCCTCAAATGCTGTGTTTGGGGTTCACAGCTCTCAACGTCCCCCTCAAATGTACTATGATAGTTTTTTTTTCTTTTTATAATGCGAAGCCAAGTGAGTGAGTGCAATGCACATTATTACACATTGTTAAAGAGTGTTGAGTGAGTGTTAGAGTGCAGAAAGTATTCTTTAACAATGTGTAATAATGCAGAGTGTGTGGGGGTAGTACAGAGTACATTAGCACACAGTGTCCCAGAGTGCAGAGATTGACCAAGTCACTAATCGGAACATTGTTCCATTAAAAGGCTGTCCTACAAAGAATGTTTTATCCTCACTCTTTTACATAGCACACAGCATCAACTAATTTAATATAGCAAAGGAAGTTATGTGAGTAATTATCATAATTATAACAAGAAAGCACAATATTACTGGTAAATAATGTCTTGTTCTTAACCAACACTATTATTATTCACATGTTCAACACTCACTTCTCTATATCGCCTGAGATCAACCACAGCCCAGTTAGAAATAACTGATTTTCATAACCAATATATTAAGATTATGGTATATAATAATCTTTTCTTTATGTTTACTTACGTAGTTGTAGATACATGTCCGAGCAAACATTCTCAACAAGTCAAAGATATGATACAGAATTACTGATGACAATTTGTACACGATTTCGCTGTTAGAAATTACAAAATTTGTTCCTAACATCTTAAACTTGTTTAAAAAAAGACACTGCAAAAATTGGTAATGAAAACTACTATCTAAATGAAAAATAAATTGTTTATTTACTTTTATACTATATATTTTAAGCCCCTGAAAGCCGACTACAGCTTATCCAGCGAAGTTTTTTTTTTTACATATAAATGGAAAATTATAGAAGATTGATGTATGAAACAGAGTTGTTTATAGTCAGGGTCGACACTTCACCTGTAGTTCACATCACACCTTCACCTGTAATGAACCTTGCATATTCACCTGTAATTTGTCCTTACATCTTCACCTGTAATTCGTCTTGTGTATGCCCCTGTAGTTCACCTACACCTTCATCTGTAATTCGCCTTTACACCTTCACCTGTAAATCGTAAAAGAAGCAAAAGGCACAATACCGTCACTGGAACAATTTACAAAAAACCCCACATAGAAGAAGCTTATGACAACGTTTCGGTTCGGGAAGGAAGGTTGCTGTTACCCTTGATGTGGGAAGGAAGGTTGCTGTTACCCTTGATGTGGGAAGGAAGGTTGCTGTTACCCTTGATGTGGGAAGGAAGGTTGCTGTTACCCTTGATGTGGGAAGGAAGGTTGCTGTTACCCTTGATGTGGGAAGGAAGGTTGCTGTTACCCTTGATGTGGGAAGGAAGGTTGCTGTTACCCTTGATGTGGGAAGGAAGGTTGCTGTTACCCTTGATGTGGGAAGGAAGGTTGCTGTTACCCTTGATGTGGGAAGGAAGGTTGCTGTTACCCTTGATGTGGGAAGGAAGGTTGCTGTTATCCTTGATGTGGGAAGGAAGGTTGCTGTTATCCTTGATGTGGGAAGGAAGGTTGCTGTTACCCTTGATGTGGGAAGGAAGGTTGCTGTTACCCTTGATGTGGGAAGGAAGGTTGCTGTTACCCTTGATGTGGGAAGGAAGGTTGCTGTTACCCTTGATGTGGGAAGGAAGGTTGCTGTTACCCTTGATGTGGGAAGGAAGGTTGCTGTTACCCTTGATGTGGGAAGGAAGGTTGCTGTTATCCTTGATGTGGGAAGGAAGGTTGCTGTTACCCTTGATGTGGGAAGGAAGGTTGCTGTTATCCTTGATGTGGGAAGGAAGGTTGCTGTTATCCTTGATGTGGGAAGGAAGGTTGCTGTTACCCTTGATGTGGGAAGGAAGGTTGCTGTTACCCTTGATGTGGGAAGGAAGGTTGCTGTTATCCTTGATGTGGGAAGGAAGGTTGCTGTTACCCTTGATGTGGGAAGGAAGGTTGCTGTTACCCTTGATGTGGGAAGGAAGGTTGCTGTTACCCTTGATGTGGGAAGGAAGGTTGCTGTTACCCTTGATGTGGGAAGGAAGGTTGCTGTTACCCTTGATGTGGGAAGGAAGGTTGCTGTTACCCTTGATGTGGGAAGGAAGGTTGCTGTTACCCTTGATGTGGGAAGGAAGGTTGCTGTTACCCTTGATGTGGGAAGGAAGGTTGCTGTTATCCTTGATGTGGGAAGGAAGGTTGCTGTTACCCTTGATGTGGGAAGGAAGGTTGCTGTTATCCTTGATGTGGGAAGGAAGGTTGCTGTTACCCTTGATGTGGGAAGGAAGGTTGCTGTTACCCTTGATGTGGGAAGGAAGGTTGCTGTTACCCTTGATGTGGGAAGGAAGGTTGCTGTTACCCTTGATGTGGGAAGGAAGGTTGCTGTTACCCTTGATGTGGGAAGGAAGGTTGCTGTTACCCTTGATGTGGGAAGGAAGGTTGCTGTTACCCTTGATGTGGGAAGGAAGGTTGCTGTTACCCTTGATGTGGGAAGGAAGGTTGCTGTTACCCTTGATGTGGGAAGGAAGGTTGCTATTACCCTTGATGTAGGAAGGAAGGTGTTACCCTTGATGTGGGAAGGAAGGCTGCTGTTAACCTTGATGTGGGAAGGAAGGTTGCTGTTAACCTTGATGTGGGATGGAAGGTTGCTGTTACCCTTGATGTGGGAAGGAAGGTTGCTGTTACCCTTGATGTGGGAAGGAAGGTTGCTGTTACCCTTGATGTGGGAAGGAAGGTTGCTGTTACCCTTGATGTGGGAAGGAAGGTTGCTGTTAACCTTGATGTGGGAAGGAAGGTTGCTGTTACTCTTGATGTGGGAAGGAAGGTTGCTGTTACCCTTGATGTGGGAAGGAAGGTTGCTGTTACCCTTGATGTGGGAAGGAAGGTTGCTGTTACCCTTGATGTGGGAAGGAAGGTTGCTGTTACCCTTGATGTGGGAAGGAAGGTTGCTGTTACCCTTGATGTGGGAAGGAAGGTTGCTGTTAAGGAAGGTTGTTGTTACCCTTGATGTGGGAAGTGGATGTGGGAAGGAAGGTTGCTGTTAACCTTGTTACCCTTGATGTGGGAAGGAAGGTTGCTGTTACCCTTGATGTGGGAAGGAAGGTTGCTGTTACCCTTGATGTGGGAAGGAAGGTTGCTGTTAACCTTGATGTGGGAAGGAAGGTTGCTGTTACCCTTGATGTGGGAAGGAAGGTTGCTGTTACCCTTGATGTGGGAAGGAAGGTTGCTGTTACCCTTGATGTGGGAAGGAAGGTTGCTGTTACCCTTGATGTGGGAAGGAAGGTTGCTGTTACCCTTGATATTGGAAGGAAGGTTGCTGTTACCCTTGATGTGGGAAGGAAGGTTGCTGTTACCCTTGATGTGGGAAGGAAGGTTGCTGTTACATTTGATGTGGGAATGAAGGTTGCTGTTACCCTTGATGTGGAAAGGGAGGTTGCTGTTAATCTTGATGTGGGAAGGAAGGTTGCTGTTACCCTTGATGTGGGAAGGAAGGTTGCTGTTACCCTTGATGTGGGAAGGAAGGTTGCTGTTACCCTTGATGTGGGAAGGAAGGTTGCTGTTACCCTTGATGTGGGAAGGAAGGTTGCTGTTACCCTTGATGTGGGAAGGAAGGTTGCTGTTACCCTCCATGTGGGAAGGAAGGTTGCTGTTACCCTTGATTTGGGAAGGAAGGTTGCTGTTACCCTTGATGTGGAAAGGAAGGTTGCTGTTACCCTTGATGTGGAAAGGAAGGTTGCTGTTACCCTTGATGTGGGAAGGAAGGTGTTACCCTTGATGTGGGAAGGAAGGTTGCTGTTAACCTTGATGTGGGAAGGAAGGTTGCTGTTACCCTTGATGTGGGAAGGAAGGTTGCTGTTAACCTTGATGTGGGAAGGAAGGTTGCTGTTAACCTTGATGTGGGAAGGAAGGTTGCTGTTACCCTTGATGTGGGAAGGAAGGTTGCTGTTACCCTTGATGTGGGAAGGAAGGTTGCTGTTACCCTTGATGTGGGAAGGAAGGTTGCTGTTACCCTTGATGTGGGAAGGAAGGTTGCTGTTACCCTTGATGTGGGAAGGAAGGTTGCTGTTACCCTTGATGTGGGAAGGAAGGTTGCTGTTACCCTTGATGTGGGAAGGAAGGTTGCTGTTACCCTTGATGTGGGAAGGAAGGTTGCTGTTACCCTTGATGTGGGAAGGAAGGTTGCTGTTACCCTTGATGTGGGAAGGAAGGTTGCTGTTACCCTTGATGTGGGAAGGAAGGTTGCTGTTACATTTGATGTGGGAAGGAAGGTTGCTGTTACCCTTGATGTGGGAAGGAAGGTTGCTGTTACCCTTGATGTGGGAAGGAAGGTTGCTGTTACCCTTGATGTGGAAAGGAAGGTTGCTGTTACCCTTGATGTAGGAAGGAAGGTGTTACCCTTGATGTGGGAAGGAAGGTTGCTGTTAACCTTGATGTGGGATGGAAGGTTGCTGTTAACCTTGATGTGGGAAGGAAGGTTGCTGTTACCCTTGATGTGGGAAGGAAGGTTGCTGTTACCCTTGATGTGAGAAGGAAGGTTGCTGTTACCCTTGATGTGGGAAGGAAGGTTGCTGTTACCCTTGATGTGGGAAGGAAGGTTGCTGTTACCCTTGATGTAGGAAGGAAGGTGTTACCCTTGATGTGGGAAGGAAGGTTGCTGTTAACCTTGATGTGGGAAGGAAGGTTGCTGTTACCCTTGATGTGGGAAGGAAGGTTGCTGTTACCCTTTATGTGGGAAGGAAGGTTGCTGTTACCCTTTATGTGGGAAGGAAGGTTGCTGTTACCCTTTATGTGGGAAGGAAGGTTGCTGTTACCCTTTATGTGGGAAGGAAGGTTGCTGTTACCCTTTATGTGGGAAGGAAGGTTGCTGTTACCCTTTATGTGGGAAGGAAGGTTGCTGTTACCCTTTATGTGGGAAGGAAGGTTGCTGTTACCCTCCATGTGGGAAGGAAGGTTGCTGTTACCCTTCATTTGGGAAGAAAGGTTGCTGTTACCCTTGATGTGGAAAGGAAGATTGCTGTTACCCTTGATGTGGAAAGGAAGGTTGCTGTTACCCTTGATGTGGGAAGGAAGGTTGCTGTTAACCTTGATGTGGGAAGGAAGGTTGCTGTTACCCTTGATGTGGGAAGGAAGGTGTTACCCTTGATGTGGAAAGGAAGATTGCTGTTATCCTTGATGTGGAAAGGAAGATTTCTGTTACCCTTGATGTGGAAAGGAAGGTTGCTGTTACCCTTGATGTGGGAAGGAAGGTTGCTGTTAACCTTGATGTGGGAAGGAAGGTTGCTGTTACCCTTGATGTGGGAAGGAAGGTTGCTGTTACCCTTCATGTGAGAAGGAAGGTTGCTGTTACCCTTGATGTGGGAAGGAAGGTTGCTGTTACCCTTCATGTGGGAAGGAAGGTTGCTGTTACCCTTCATGTGGGAAGGAAGGTTGCTGTTACCCTTCATGTGGGAAGGAAGGTTGCTGTTACCCTTGATGTGGGAAGGAAGGTTGCTGTTACCCTTCATGTGGGAAGGAAGGTTGCTGTTACCCTTGAAGTGGGAAGGAAGGTTGCTGTTACCCTTGATGTGGGAAGAAAGGTTGCTGTTACCCTTCATGTGGGAAGAAAGGTTGCTGGTACCCTTGATGTGGGAAGGGAGGTTGCTGTTACCCTTGATGTGGGAAGGGAGGTTCCTGTTACCCTTGATGTGGGAAGGGAGGTTGCTCTTACATATAATGTGGGAAGGGAGGTTCCTGTTACCCTTGATGTGGGAAGGGAGGTTGCTCTTACATATAATGTGGGAAGGGAGGTTCCTGTTACCCTTGATGTGGGAAGGGAGGTTGCTCTTACATATGATGTGGGAAGGGAGGTTCCTGTTACCCTTGATGTGGGAAGGGAGGTTGCTCTTACGTATGATGTGGGAAGGGAGGTTCCTGTTACCCTTGATGTGGGAAGGGAGGTTGCTCTTACGTATGATGTGGGAAGGGAGGTTCCTGTTACCCTTGATGTGGGAAGGGAGGTTGCTCTTACATATGATGTGGGAAGGGAGGTTCCTGTTACCCTTGATGTGGGAAGGGAGGTTGCTCTTACATATAATGTGGGAAGGGAGGTTCCTGTTACCCTTGATGTGGGAAGGGAGGTTGCTCTTACGTATGATGTGGGAAGGGAGGTTCCTGTTACCCTTGATGTGGGAAGGGAGGTTGCTCTTACATATGATGTGGGAAGGGAGGTTCCTGTTACCCTTGATGTGGGAAGGGAGGTTGCTCTTACATATAATGTGGGAAGGGAGGTTGCTCTTACATATAATGTGGGAAGGGAGGTTGCTCTTACATATAATGTGGGAAGGGAGGTTGCTCTTACATATAATGTGGGAAGGGAGGTTGCTCTTACATATAATGTGGGAAGGGAGGATGGTAAATATAATCAGACATGGTGTAATTTAAATAATTTCGCAGTGTATGAGTGTTTAAAACAATACTTGAAATTTCTACTGTTTCTCATCTGCAGCTGTTTTCTTTTTGAAGTTTCTTATTATTTTTTGGAGATGATGATGTGGACGGACTTGTGCTGAACTGACCAGCAATTGTGCAACTTTGGTTATGGCAACGTTTGTTTATAAGTCAAGTCTGACGACAAAATACAGTCGATTCTCTCAGAATTCAGATATTCTATCAACCTACTTACCAGAGTAACTAAACTATTTCAGTACATTCCCATAAGTCATGCAGTGCTCGCGTGTCAAAGTCAGTTTACTATTTGCTTTGGATACTGACTTTTTCAGCTAACTTTGGAAAAAGATGCCCCTTAACTACGTGAACATTATAATTTTTGTTATGCAAAACTGACTTTCCCCTCACAACAACCATCAGTGGCAACTTTGTGGCGAATGAAGTTGCTGCTATTTTCCTTGTACTGCAGCTAGACTACACCAAGTATTGCTGTTTTCTTTGAGTGGGATACCCGGACGAGGACTTATTATATCAAAACGTATTAGCCACCCTGACACTCAGTGAACCCTTGAACAAAAAATGTTCGGTATTCTCTACCTGAAGATCCGAGCTTGATTTTGTAACAACGTTTACACGTTATAGTCTGGACAAAACGGTGGCAATATTAAAGAACCTCGGTAGTAAATCCTCGAGGCTCAATGATGCAAAAATCAATGGAGATGAATTGGTTGGTCCAAAGATTCGCGAGTTTCTTTGAGATGAGGAGTTGAACTATATACTAGTCTGTGAGGAGAAAAATGTGTGGTATACCTTATAATTAGTTGCAAAAAAAATTCTCGGAAATGCCAAAACTGACAGTTACAGAGAATAAGTGGAAACCTGCCGTTGTCCTGTCAACAGATGGGTTGTAATATGCGTATGAAGAGGAACCGTCATCGAGGAACAATACCAGGGGTAGCACAGTGCTCTCAGTGATGCTGAAAGTGACAAGCACTGAATACATCACTGGTAGCACAGTGTTCTCAGCGGTGCTGATAGTGACAATAACCAATAGTGGTAAACACATCACCGGTAGCACAGTGCTCTCAGCGGTGCTGATAGTGACAATAACCAACAGTGGTGAACACATCACTGGTAGCACAGTGCTCTCAGTGGTGCTGACAGTGACAATAACCAATAGTGGTAAACACATCACTGGTAGCACAGTGCTCTCAGCGGTGCTGACAGTGACAATAACCAATAGTGGTAAACACATCACTGGTAGCACAGTGCTCTCAGTGATGCTGACAGTGACAATAACCAATAGTGGTAAACACATCACTGGTAGCACAGTGCTCTCAGTGATGCTGACAGTGACAATAACCAATAGTGGTAAACACATCACTGGTAGCACAGTGCTCTCAGCGGTGCTGACAGTGACAAGCAGTGAATACATCACTGGTAGCACAGTGTTCTCAGCGGTGCTGACAGTGACAACAGTGAACACATCACTGGTAGCACAGTGCTCTCAGTGGTGCTGACAGTGACAACAGTGAACACATCACTGGTAGCACAGTGCTCTCAGTGGTGCTGACAGTGACAATAACCAACAGTGGTGAACACATCACTGGTAGCACAGTGCTCTCAGTGGTGCTGACAGTGACAATAACCAACAAGCAATGATAAACTCGACACTAATACATCAAGCAATGATAAACTCGACACTAATACATCAAGCAATGATAAACTCGGCACTGATACACCAAGCAATGATAAACTCGGCACTGATACATCAAGCAATGATAAACTCGGCACTGATACACCAAGCAATGATAAACTCGGCACTGATACACCAAGCAATGATAAACTCGACACTAATACAGGCACTGATACACCAAGCAATACACTAATACAAGCAATGATAAACTCGACACTAATACATCAAGCAATGATAAACTCGACACTAATACACCAAGCAATGATAAACTCGGCACTGATACACCAAGCAATGATAAACTCGGCACTAATACATCAAGCAATGATAAACTCGACACTAATACACCAAGCAATGATAAACTCGGCACTAATACATCAAGCAATGATAAACTCGACACTAATACACCAAGCAATGATAAACTCGACACTAATACATCAAGCAATGATAAACTCGGCACTAATACATCAAGCAATGATAAACTCGGCACTAATACACCAAGCAATGATAAACTCGGCACTAATACACCAAGCAATGATAAAGTGCTAATTAACCAAGCACTGATCAATGCATCACCGATGAACCTAGCAATAGTGAACCAAGCAATGATGATCCCTTCACTAGTTAAAGTACCTATGAAGAGCTCGGCAGTGATCAACCTAACAAGAATCAAACCAGAAATAATCAATGATCAAGATATCAATGATCAATACAGGTCATCTTGCCAGTGATCAATCCAGCAATCAGCTCCGCACTGATCAGTCTATAAATCCAGCCAAGATTCCCACTCACCCATCTTCATTATATAAATTATACATTTTTGACAAAAGGAAAACCATTGTAAAGGTCTTGTCAGCTACTTGTAATTCACAGTTAATTTAATGCCAGGATCCTCGTCACCTTAGCGATGTGTTCCACTTTCACTTAACACTTTATATCTGCTCCTTTATGTGACTCTTCTATGAAGGCAGTGACCAGTTACTGCCACTTATCCAAGTGCCCCAAAGTTTCGTATAGGGTTTTTATTTTTTTCCATTATTCAGTATTGCAACTTCCATTTAGTCTTTCAGAGGCTGAAACTGCATTTTTTTAATCTCGTTTTGCTGGAATATCTTTATCTTAACATTTTTTTCTAGTTTTCTTTCTTACATTATTAATCTTGTCTATCTTTGTCAGTCGCGGGCTAATTGAATACCTTAAATGAAGTTTAGTATTATTAATCCAGTGGTTTGCTCAGGATAACTTAGTCCAATGTTTCGTTAACCAAGAGGTTTAACGTCCTTTAAATTATGTGAGTTTTTGGCAACTGTGGCTCAATAAGAGTTGTGATGAGCGAAATATGAGAGGGAACGTATAAAAGTCAGTCAGAAAACTCACTTCAAGCTAGATTAGCCCAACATCAGTATTTATCGAAGGATATCACAAAAGTCGAATGTGCAGTGACCCGTCCAGCTGGGCAGTGACCCGTCCAGCTGGGCAATGACCCGTCCAGCTGGGCAGTGACCCGTCCAGCTGGGCAGTGGTCCAGGTCAGAGAGAGGAGCATAAAAGAGTTCTGTCTTATAAAATATGATATAGAGTCAAGTGTTATACAGCCTAGATTAGTTTAGTAGTCACTTGTAAACAATGTTATGTAAAGGTGCTTCAGAAAATCTTTAGATTGATTATGCTCCTGATCTGTTTAAAAACTTGGTATGATATATGTATGTATATTTATATATATATATATATATATATATATATATATATATATATATATATATATATATATATATATATATATATATATATATATATATATATATATATATATATATATATATATATATATATATAAATATGCAAAACAACCACTCTGAAAAAATAGAGAAATTCCAAGCGCTTTCGTGACTACTCACATTATCAAGGAACTATGAAAGTAAAGCATACAAGGAAGCTATATAAGGGGTCAGGCCAACACCTCACTATCAGATCCCACAACGGTTAAACACCTGACGCGCGCCGACCCAACTTGGATAGGTCCTTTGCACAACTCACCCCACAAACTATTCTACCCAAGAAAATTTAAAAATTATTTGTCCAGTGTATTATTAAATTCTTCCCAAATTCTATTAATTATAAATGGATCTAATTTATATAAACCAAAGGAAATATTCATATTATTGTCAAAACTGCTTTTTATGAAACAAGATTCAATTATATTCCTGTCGACCATGGACTTGCTTGATACTACTTTCTCAACTTTTTGAAAATCAATTGGATGGTTAAAATCTCTTACATGAATAAATAGAGCATTGGAATCTTGTCCAGTTCTAATGCTATATTTATGTTGTTTTAATCTTAGTTCGAGATTTTTACCAGTTTGACCGTAATAAACTTTATCGCAAATTTTACAAGGAATCTTATAGACACATCCATCAGCATTTTGGGGGGAATTCTTTATCAAAAGTTTTTTTACTGTATCAAGATTTTTGAATACAACTTTAATATTAAAAGTCTTAAGAAGAGAAGGCATATCAACCAAGTTTTCATGGTAAGGGAGAACCAACATATTTTTAGTTGAATAAGGCTGGTTGTCCCTTTTTGGATTGTAAAAAGTATTTCTAGCAACTTTAAAAGATTTATCAATTACATTTCTTGGATATTTTAAATCATTACCTATTTCATAAATTTTGGATATTTCCTCATCTATGAACTCAGGACTACAAATTCGTAAAGCTCTCAGAAACATTGATGAGAAAACAGACAGTTTGACTCTATCTTGATGCGAGGAATAATAGTGGACATAGGAACAGTTATTTGTAGGTTTTCTGTAAATTTTAAATTTGAATTCATTATTACCCTTAATAATTAAAACATCTAGAAAAGGCAATGAGTTATTTTCTTCAAACTCAACAGTAAAGTTTATAGAATGGGCTAAGCTATTTAATTTTCCAAGGAAATGGTGTATATCTACATTTTTGGGCATAAGACACAAAAT
Source organism: Cherax quadricarinatus (assembly GCF_038502225.1). Taxonomy (NCBI): domain Eukaryota; kingdom Metazoa; phylum Arthropoda; class Malacostraca; order Decapoda; family Parastacidae; genus Cherax; species Cherax quadricarinatus. The sequence continues at coordinate 62,664 of NW_027196644.1, read as the reverse complement.
ATCATCAACATATCTGAACCATTTAGCTCTATTAGGGAGGATTGTGTTAAGTAACCTTGTTTCAAAAAATTCCATGTATAGGTTACTAAGAACAGGTGAAAGAGGATTCCCCATTGTCATACCAAACTTCTGAGCGTAAAATTTATCATTAAATACAAATTTTGCATCAACAATGCAAAGTTTAATAAGTTTAATGATAGTAGGAACTGGCAATGGTAAATCATAGTTAACGAGTTCTTCAGATAAGAAACTTAATAAATCATCAACAGGAACTTTCGTAAACAAGGAAGTAACATCAAAACTAACCATGTTAAAATCATTTAAGTCAGTCAAGGAGCTTAATTTATCAACCAAGTCTATGTTGTTTTTAACATTAAAGTTAGAAATTTTGCCAACAATAGGGCTCAAAATATCAACAAGCCATTTGGATAATTTATATGAAACTGACCCTATGGAGCTAATAATTGGTCTGACTGGATTCCCTGGTTTGTGTGTTTTTATTAGTCCATACATGTAAGGCAAAGATGGATTAGTGGAAGTAAATTGTTTGACCAATTCATCTTTGCCTTTCAGTAGAAGTTTTATTGTTTTATTGAAATTGCTGTTAACGGTTTCTAGGGGATTTTTCCTAAGTTTAGAATAGGTTTCAGTGTCATCTAAGAGATTATTCATTTTTTCTTGGTAATCATTTTCTTTCATAATTACTATTGCATTTATTTTGTCTGCTTTAGTAAGGCGCAAATTTTTATTGTTATTAAGTGTATCATAAGACTTAAAGAATCTTTGAGGGCAATTGGGAATGTTTGGTTTTAACATAGAGCTATATACCATTCCTTTACTAATATTAATTTCATCAGAGGATAAATCAGAAAATTTTTCAAAGTTACAAAAGGCTTTTGCAATTTCAACATTATTAAGTTTTTTTGAAGTTGCAAAACTTAGGCCAAAACCTAGAGCAGCAGTTGTATGTTTGTCTAAAATTTCATCTGATAAGTTAATTACAAAATTGTTATTAGCATGCTTTGTCCAATCACTATTTTCAATTAAAATGTCTAATTTTCTTTGTAGTTTGCTCTTGAGTTCATTACAAATTCTTCTGAGTTTATTATAGCAATGATCCAACATACTGTGTTTCCATTCTGATGGAATGGACTGATTAAAAGAGTATTTTTTGTTTCTCAATATTTTGAATGCTTCCTTCTCCTGTATTTTAGTTATTTCAATATGTTTCTGAAGAATAATTCTCATAAAATCATCAAAAGGACGATCTCTCATGTCAAGGAGTCTATTGGGTAAAAGAGACTTGGGCAGAACTTGTTCATTTAAACAATTTTTTAAGAAATTAAGTCGAATTTTTTAACTTGTGGGACTTGATCAGTGCAGAAGAAAACTGTGAAACAAAAGATATATGATTAGGAAAGCTTATCGAGAACATTCTGAAGAGTCGTGTGGTATCCATTAATGCAATAAGATCACAGTAAACAGGTGATTTCGGAATATGCAAAACAACCACTCTGAAAAAATAGAGAAATTCCAAGCGCTTTCGTGACTACTCACATTATCAAGGAACTATGAAAGTAAAGCATACAAGGAAGCTATATAAGGGGTCAGGCCAGCACCTCACTATCATATTCCACAACGGTTAAACACCTGACGCGCGCCGACCCAACTTGGATAGGTCCTTTGCACAACTCACCCCACAAACTATTCTACCCAAGAAAATTTAAAAATTATTTGTCCAGTGTATTATTAAATTCTTCCCAAATTCTATTAATTATAAATGGATCTAATTTATATAAACCAAAGGAAATATTCATATTATTGTCAAAACTGCTTTTTTTGAAACAAGATTCAATTATACACTCAGAAGTTTGGTATGGCAATGGGAAATCCTCTTTCACCTGTTCTTAGTAACCTATACATGGAATTTTTTGAAACAAGGTTACTTAACACAATCCTCCCTAATAGAGCTAAATGGTTCAGATATGTTGATGATATTTTCTGTCTTATGCCCAAAAATGTAGATATACACCATTTCCTTGGAAAATTAAATAGCTTAGCCCATTCTATAAACTTTACTGTTGAGTTTGAAGAAAATAACTCATTGCCTTTTCTAGATGTTTTAATTATTAAGGGTAATAATGAATTCAAATTTAAAATTTACAGAAAACCTACAAATAACTGTTCCTATGTCCACTATTATTCCTCGCATCAAGATAGAGTCAAACTGTCTGTTTTCTCATCAATGTTTCTGAGAGCTTTACGAATTTGTAGTCCTGAGTTCATAGATGAGGAAATATCCAAAATTTATGAAATAGGTAATGATTTAAAATATCCAAGAAATGTAATTGATAAATCTTTTAAAGTTGCTAGAAATACTTTTTACAATCCAAAAAAGGACAACCAGCCTTATTCAACTAAAAATATGTTGGTTCTCCCTTACCATGAAAACTTGGTTGATATGCCTTCTCTTCTTAAGACTTTTAATATTAAAGTTGTATTCAAAAATTTTGATACAGTAAAAAAACTTTTGATAAAGAATTCCCCCCAAAATGCTGATGGATGTGTCTATAAGATTCCTTGTAAAATTTGCGATAAAGTTTATTACGGTCAAACTGGTAAAAATCTCGAACTAAGATTAAAACATCATAAATATAGCATTAGAACTGGACAAGATTCCAATGCTCTATTTATTCATGTAAGAGATTTTAACCATCCAATTGATTTTCAAAAAGTTGAGAAAGTAGTATCAAGCAAGTCCATGGTCGACAGGAATATAATTGAATCTTGTTTCATAAAAAGCAGTTTTGACAATAATATGAATATTTCCTTTGGTTTATATAAATTAGATCCATTTATAATTAATAGAATTTGGGAAGAATTTAATAATACACTGGACAAATAATTTTTAAATTTTCTTTGGTAGAATAGTTTGTGGGGTGAGTTGTGCAAAGGACCTATCCAAGTTGGGTCGGCGCGCGTCAGGTGTTTAACCGTTGTGGGATCTGATAGTGAGGTGCTGGCCAGACCCCTTATATAGCTTCCTTGTATGCTTTACTTTCATAGTTCCTTGATAATGTGATGGAATTTCTCTATTTTTTCAGAGTGGTTGTTTTGCATATTCCGAAATCACCTGTTTACTGTGATCTTATTGCATATATATATATATATATATATATATATATATATATATATATATATATATATATATATATATATATATATATATATATATATATATATATATCTGCTCTGTTACTAGTATCGTTAGTCATATACTGCTGTTGCCTGCGTTGTTAGTCACATACTGCTCTGTTACCTGTGTTGATAGTCACATACTGCAGAATTATCTGCGTTGATAGTCACAAACTGTTCTGTTACCTGTGTTGATAGTCATGTACTGCTCTGTTTCCTGTGCTGTTAGTCATATACTTGTCTGTTACTAGAGTAGTCATATACTGCTTTTACCTGCGTTGTTAGTTATATACTTCTTTGTTACCAGTGTTGTTAGTCATATACTGCTCTGTTACCTATGTTGTTAATCGTATACTGCTCTCTCACCTGTGTTGTTAGTGATATATTGCTCTGTTACCTGCGTTGTTAGTCAAATACAGCTCTGATACATGTGTTGTTAGTCACATACTGCTCTGTTACCTGTATTGACAGTCACAACTACTCTGTTATCTGTGTTGTTAGTCATATACTGCTCTATTACCTGTGTTATTAGTCATATACTGCTGTTACCTGTGTTGTTAGTTATATACTGCTTTGTTACTAGTGTTGTTAGTCATGTACTGCTCTGTTACCTGTGTTGATAGTCATGTACTGCTCTGTTACCTGTGTTATTTGTCATATACTGCTGTTACCTGTGTTGTTAGTTATATACTGCTTTGTTACTAGTGTTGTTAGTCATGTACTGCTCTGTTACCTGTGTTATTTGTCATATACTGCTGTTACCTGTGTTGTTAGTTATATACTGTTTTGTTACTAGTGTTGTTAGTCATATACTGCTCTGTTACCCGTGTTGTTAGTCACTTACTGCTCTGTTACCTGTATTGTTAGTCATATACTGCTCTGTTACCTGTGTTGTTAGTCATATACTGCTCTGTTACCTGTGTTGTTAGTCATATACTGCTCTGTTAACTGTGTTGTTGGTCACACACTGCTGTTACCTGTGTTGTTAGTCACATACTGCAGAGTTTCCTGTGTTGATAGTCATATACTGCTCTGTTACCTTTGTTGTTAGTTACATACTGGTCTGTTACCAGTGTTTTTAGTCACATACTGCTGTTACCTGTGTTGTATGTTATATCGTGCTTTGTTCCAGTTTTGTTAGTCATATACTGCTCTGTTACCTATGTTGTTAATCATATACTGCTCTCTCACCTGTGTTGTTAGTGATATATTGCTCTGTTACCTGCGTTGTTAGTCAAATACAGCTCTGATTCATGTGTTGTCACATACTGCTCTGTTACGTATGTTGACAGTCACATACCGACAAGTTGGTTTAGAAAAACACGTAAGCAAACACTAGGACATATTTTTTGAAAACGTTTCGGTCCTGGGACCTTGATCACTTCTAACATCCAGAGGCGTAGAGTGAGGTGTGAGTGACGCATGGTGACCTGAAGAATGCCATATTGGGATGAGGACTGGTAGCCTGAGATCATACGACTCTCGTGTCATACTATGACACTCTCCATCATCCAGTGTCATACTATGACACTCCCCATCATCCAATGTCATACTATGACACTCCATCCCATGTCATACTATGACACTCCCCATCATCCAATGTCATACTATGACACTGCCCATCATCCCATATTATACTTCCCACTCACTCATAACATACTCACAGAGCAGAATATTAATCTCTTCCACCTATCGTCTTCTTTTAATTATGTCGTACCGAAATAAAAACGAATCGGCGAGTTTAGCCTTAAAGGAAAGTGTCGTTTCTGCCGAATAAGCCGAGTGAAACATTTTTATGGAGTCTACGAAAATATGTCTGATTAAACTAAAGTAAATTACTTTAGGTGAGGTGAGGTGAGGTGAGGTTAGGTTAGGTTAGGTTAGGTTAGGTGAGGTGAGGTGAGGTGAGGTGAGGTGAGGTTAGGTTAGGTTAGGTTAGGTGAGGTGAGGTGAGGTTAGGTTAGGTTAGGTTAGGTTAGGTGAGGTGAGGTGAGGTTAGGTTAGGTTAGGTTAGGTTAGGTTAGGTTAGGTGAGGTGAGGTGAGGTGAGGTGAGGTGAGGTGAGGTGAGGTTAGGTTAGGTTAGGTTAGGTTAGGTGAGGTGAGGTTAGGTTAGGTTAGGTTAGGTGAGGTGAGGTGAGGTGAGGTGAGGTGAGGTTAGGTTAGGTTAGAGGTTAGGTTAGGTTAGGTGAGGTAGGTCTTAGGTTAGGTTAGGTTAGGTGAGGTGAGGTGAGGTGAGGTTAGGTTAGGTGAGGTTAGGCCTCTTAAGTTAGGCCTCTTAAGTTAGGCTTGCTGCCAAACTGAATATGTTTTACATTATTTTCAATAAAGAATACTGGAGAACAGATTAATCCGTAAAAGAACATTTTGGAGAAGTTAATTATTTAGGGCAGAGCTTAATTCGGATTATTATGAACGACATATACACTCACTCAGGTGCTGCTTTATCAGGTACACTTGTATACCTGACCTTTAAACAAACTACCCAAACAGTGAATCAGGTGACAGTACCTGAGTGCTGCAGACTTGGTCAAGAGGTTCAGTTGTTGTTCAGACTGAACATTAGAATAGGGAAGAAATATGATGTTAGTGACGTTAACCGCAGAATAATTGATGGTAAGATCTTTATACACAACACATATGCTGACATCTCCAGATTGAAAAGAAAAACATAAAAACAGAATTTGGAAAAGTGATCAAGCATGAGAATATCTGACAGGAAAATTATGGCTGGGATAACTGATCTGTTGAGATGCCTGAAGAAGATACATAACGAAATCATGCTATCAGATCTCTCATGTTCATTTGATATTAATACCTTAGGTGGCACGGCTGCCCTACGTCTTCTATCATTCTAATGTGAAATCACCATCATATTCAGCTGAATCTTCCTTCCACACATCACTAAACAACTGGTGAACTCTACCAGGATAATTGGCGAAAGCATTAACAAAGAGGTAGATGGTCAGAACAAATCTCTGAAAACCAGCAGGACTTACTGAAATATCCAAACAACAAGCAAAATTTTTACGAATTCCTCTCCAGCAAGACTGCCAACATGGTCTTCCTCTCCAGCAAGACTGCCAACATGGTCTTCCTCTCCAGCAAGACTGCCAACATGGTCTTCCTCTCCAGCAAGACTGCCAACATGGTCTTCCTCTCCAGCAAGACTGCCAACATGGTCTTCCAGCAAGACTGCCAACATGGTCTTCCTCTCCAGCAAGACTGCCAACATGGTCTTCCTCTCCAGCAAGACTGCCAACATGGTCTTCCAGCAAGACTGCCAACATGGTCTTCCTCTCCAGCAAGACTGCCAACATGGTCTTCCTCTCCAGCAAGACTGCCAACATGGTCTTCCTCTCCAGCAAGACTGCCAACATGGTCTTCCTCTCCAGCAAGACTGCCAACATGGTCTTCCAGCAAGACTGCCAACATGGTCTTCCTCTCCAGCAAGACTGCCAACATGGTCTTCCTCTCCAGCAAGACTGCCAACATGGTCTTCCTCTCCAGCAAGACTGCCAACATGGTCTTCCTCTCCAGCAAGACTGCCAACATGGTCTTCCTCTCCAGCAAGACTGCCAACATGGTCTTCCTCTCCAGCAAGACTGCCAACATGGTCTTCCTCTCCAGCAAGACTGCCAACATGGTCTTCCTCTCCAGCAAGACTGCCAACATGGTCTTCCTCTCCAGCAAGACTGCCAACATGGTCTTCCTCTCCAGCAAGACTGCCAACATGGTCTTCCCACCTGAAAAGAAGGCTACCATCATCATGATTCTTATTAACGTGCAAGATGGGCTTATGTGTGGCATGTCAGCTCGCCTAATTTGTACATACGTTGTTGTGATCCTTGTAGGTCCAGCTGCAAGTATATGGGGTGGTGACCTTCATACTGCAAACAATTTTATATAAATGCATGTCAGTGCTATCTCCCGTAGACTAAGAAAAAAGCAGCACTGATTTTTCGTGTTTTCCACAACTCAAAAACTATGATACTATTGTTGATAAATGGTTCAGAGGAGCAAAAAGTGGATGAATGAGACTTTTGTGCAACACATAGGTATCTTTATTGTAGTAACATCTCTTTATTGGAATGAACATATATTGGTCGGCGAAACGTTTCCTCTGATATCTTTTTCTCTCTTGCAGCAAAAACAAACTTACTTAAACTGCAGCGTGTCCAAAACAAGGCGCTGCGCTGGATGTTTGATGTCAGATGGGAGAACTTCGCCACAAGCGAGTCTCTCCATGCCCAATTAGATATCCCTGCGCTTAATCTGTACTGGAAGACGCTCAGTGACAGACAGATAGACAAACTTGAGACACGACATGACTACTGGACCTCTCTCCTTGACGCAGACATTCGCAGACCCACAAACCAACACATCCTTTTCTACTCCTTGCATGATCCTGCTCCTAACCCTATTTACAATTAACCTTGGATTCTCCAACAGGTACTATTCTCTGAACCACGTTCGCCTTAGCTTTTGGGTTAAGACATGGCTCAGGTTCTACACTCCTCTCTAGCGCTAAACGTCGCATATCCCTTCCTCCCCGCTCACCCCACCGGAGTCCCAACAGAAGAGCCTGAATTTCTCTTCTCAATATCTGTCCCACGATCGCCTTCGCTGCTGGGTTAAGCCCTGGCTCTATTTCTACGACTAAGAACACTCCTCTCCAGCACTATTCTTCGTCTGTCCCGTCTTCCCCGCTCATCCCATTTGGGATTTTACCTTAACTTTCGTTCGTTCGTTTCTCCCGTCACTGTCTTCTACGCCTATATATACTGGCTCACTCACTCTCTTCATAAGTTTTTCTCTCTGCTATGTGCGGGTTATTTATGTATGAGATGAAGATGTTATATGCACAGAGTCTGCAGTCTATAATGAAGTGATGAGAATAGTCAAGTTTAGAAAATATTGTTCGATGAAAGAGAATTCCTCCTCAAGGAATTCACTACTACAGATTTCAAGGTCTTGAAGGAAGAAGCTTATGATAACGTTACGTTTAGTTTTGGTGTTGTGGTGAGAGTAGAAGTGGAGAAGATCCTGCTGGTTGGTCGGTTTTCGCTAGACTTTAAAACGTAACTTTTACAACATAGCTGCACCTCTTGCCAGGAACTTCTCCAGCGTTGTCTTAAACAGCAACAAACCTACTGGCCCATGCTGGGTAGGTCTTTCTCAACTCCAATCTCTTCTGAGCAATCAACTTCAACATTCTCCACCTGACTTCACATCATTATGCTGCCTATATATACTCACGTACCTGCTTAGGTAGATCTGTGTGTGACTTGTGGGCGAAACGTTGTCTATAATGAATCGCGTTATAAGAACATAGGAACATAAGGAACACTGCAGCAGGCCTTCTGGCCCATGCGAGGCAGGTTCAAGTCTCCTACCGGCTTAAGCCAATGCCCCAACCTAGTCAGGTCAGGTCACATTCACTTAAGGAACACGGTAACTGACCTAGTGGCACAAGCTGATCAGGTCCAATTCACACCCACCCACACCCACTCATGTATTTATCTAACCTATTTTTAAAACAACACAACGTTTTAGCCTCTATAACTGTACTCGGGAGTTTGTTCCACTCATCCACAACTCTATTACCAAACAAGTGCTTTCCTATATTCTTCCTGAATCTGAATTTTTCCAACTTAAAACCATTGCTACGAGTCCTGTCTAAGCTAGAAATTTTCAGCACGTTATTTACATCCCCTTTACTTATTCCTGTTTTCCATTTATACACCTCAATCATATCTCCCTTAATTTTACGCCTTTCTAGAGAGTGCAGATTCAGGGCCCTCAGTCTATCCTCATTGCTAAATTAGACACATGTGCAACTCTTGGGTATCTTTATTGAGGAAACATTTCGCCACTGTGTGACGAATCGTTTCCTCAATAAAGATACCCAAGAGTTGCACATGTGTCTAATTTATCAACGTGTCGGTTCTTTGAACCATTCATCTCAGTCTATCCTAATAGGGATCCCTAATGGGATCAACTTTGTCATCCTCCTTTGTATGTTTTATAGAGCATTTATATCCATTCTGTAATACGGTGACCAAAACTGTGCAGCATGATCTAAATGAGGCCTAACCAAGGATATATAGAGGTGAAGAACAACCTGAGGACTCCTATTATTTATGCTTCTTGATATGAAGCCAAGGATTCTATTAGCTTTATTGCGAACACTTATGCACTGTTGTCTTGGTTTCAGATTACTGCTAACCAGAACTCCTAAATCTTTTTCACAATCCGTAATATTAAGATCTACATTATTTATTTTATATGTGGCATGGTTATTGTCCTGTCCAACATTTAGAACTTTGCATTTGTCTATATTAAACTGCATCTGCCACTTCTCTGACCACTGCATCAGTCTATTCAAATCTTCCTGGAGTGCTCTAATGACCTCTTCAGAATGAATTCGACGGCCTGTTTTGGTGTCATCGGCAAACTTGCTTATGTCGCTCTTTATGCCCTCATCAATGTCGTTTATGTAGATGAATGGTTCAGAGAACCGACATGTTGATAAATTAGACACATGTGCAACTCTTGGGTATCTTTATTGAGGAAACGTTTCGCCACACAGTGGCTTCATCAGTCCAAACGTAGGAGAAACTTGAAGAACAGGAGGAGAATGAGGTAATCAGTCCCTCAACCTTGAGTCGATGTGTTCAGTCCATCAGTCTTGAATAGAATACGGCATATCAGCGGAGAAGCAGCTTATAAACCGTATGGCAGGAGAGGTGCAGCAGTCATAGGTCGTGTCACATTTGTTCAATGTGGAAGTAGGTCGTGCCCAAGAATTAGGCAAGTGAAGAATTCCTAAGTATTAAGATCCCAAGAAGTTGCAGTGTCTGACAGATTTGTCGGTTCTCTGAACCATTCATCTACAAACCTGTCAGACACTGCAACTTCTTGGGATCTTAATACTTAGGAATTCTTCGCTTGCCTAATTCTTGGGCACAACCTACTTCCACATTGAACAAATGTGACACTACCTATGACTGCTACACCTCTCCTGCCATACGGTTTATAAGCTGCTTCTCCGCTCATCTGCCGTATTCTACTCAAGATTGATGGACTGAACACATCGACTCAAGGTTGAGGGACTGATTACCTCATTCTCCTCCTGTTCTTCAAGTTTCTCCTATGTATGGACTGATGAAGCCACTGTGTGGCGAAACGTTTCCTCAATAAAGATACCCAAGAGTTGCACATGTGTCTAATTTATCAACATGTCGGTTCTCTGAACCATTCATCTACAAATCTGTCAGACACTGCAACTTCTTGGGATCTTAATACTTAGGAATTCTTCGCTTGCCTAATTCTTGGGCACGACCTACTTCCACATTGAACAAATGTGACACGACCTACGACTGCTGCACCTCTCCTGCCATACGGTTTATAAGCTGCTTCTCCGCTGATATGCCGTATTCTATTCAAGATTGATGGACTGAACACATCGACTCAAGGTTGAGGGACTGATTACCTCATTCTCCTCCTGTTCTTCAAGTTTCTCCTACGTTTGGACTGATGAAGCCACTGTGTGGCGAAACGTTTCCTCAATAAAGATACCCAAGAGTTGCACATGTGTCTAATTTATCAACATGTCGGTTCTCTGAACCATTCATCTACAAATCTGTCAGACACTGCAACTTCTTGGGATCTTAATACTTAGGAATTCTTCGCTTGCCTATTTCTTGGGCACGACCTACTTCCACATTGAACAAATGTGACACGACCTATGACTGCTGCACCTCTCCTGCCATACGGTTTATAAGCTGCTTCTCCGCTGATATGCCGTATTCTATTCAAGATTGATGGACTGAACACATCGACTCAAGGCTGAGGGACTGATTACCTCATTCTCCTCCTGTTCTTCAAGTTTCTCCTACGTTTGGACTGATGAAGCCACTGTGTGGCGAAACGTTTCCTCAATAAAGATACCCAAGAGTTGCACATGTGTCGTTTATGTAGATTGTGAACAACAGGGGGCCCAACACTGACCCCTGTGGAATACCGCTCGTGACGCTTCCCCACTCTGATTTATGCAAACTCTTTGCTGCCTATTTGTCAACCATGCCTCTATCTAGGAAAAAAATTTTCCTCCTATTCCATGTGCCTTAATTTTCCTCAATAGTCTCTGATGTGGGACCCTGTCAAAAGCCTTACTGAAGTCCACATACACAATATCATATTCATTACCATGATCTACCTCCTCAAATACCCTAATGAAAAAAAAATTAGTAAATTTCTAAGGCAGGAATGCCCCTTTGTAAAACCATGCTGAGATTCGTTGATTAATTTATGCTTTTCAAGGTGGCTACGAACTGCCTCGGCAATTATTGATTCCATCAATTTTCCCACTATGGAGGTTAGGCTTATTGGTCTATAGTTTGAAGCTAAGGACCTGTCACCTGCTTTGAAAATAGGTATCACATTTGCTATTTTCCACTTATCTGGCACAATGCCAGTCTGTAGTGATATGTTGAAAAGATTAGCCAAAGGTTTGCTAAGCTCCTCTTTACATTCCTTTAGAACCCTTGTGTACAGTTGATCAGGGCCTGAAATTTGTTAGGTTTAAATTTATCTATTTGCCTATGGAACAAGTCACTTGTGACTCTAATCGTGTATAGATTATTATTATTATATTGCATGTGTCGGTAATGTATAGCATTTATCTCCATGTTATGTTAATATCTTATTAACATTATGTGACATAATATTAATATAATAAAGTATATGATAAAATAAAATATAACATAATATAGCAAAGCATAATATAACAACCTTCTCTACCAAGAAAAAAAAATAGTATAAAAGAAGGTAGGAAGCTTGGTGGCCAAGTTGGATCATCGGGAGGTAAAGTTTGTTGAGTCACTAGGTCAAGTCTTCCTGGAATACTTCTAATTACATTTTTATTGTATTTTTATTGTCATTCAGTCGTAGAATTAACGAGGGGAAAAAGATGAGTGGTGCATTGAGGAGTCTGTGGAGACTAACAACATTATCCATGGAAGCAAAGATGGGAATGTATGAGAGTATAGTTATACCGATGCTCTTATATGAGTGTGAAGCATGAGTGGTGAATGTTGCAGCAAGAAGACTGGAGACAGTGTGAAGCCTGAGTGGTGAATGTTGCTGCAAGAAGACTGGAGACAGTGTGAAGCCTGAGTGGTGAATGTTGCAGCAAGAAGACTGGAGACAGTGTGAAGCCTGAGTGGTGAATGTTGCTGCAAGAAGACTGGAGACAGTGTGAAGCATGAGTGGTGAATGTTGCTGCAAGAAGACTGGAGACAGTGTGAAGCCTGAGTGGTGAATGTTGCTGCAAGAAGACTGGAGACAGTGTGAAGCATGGGTGGTGAATGTTGCTGCAAGAAGACTGGAGACAGTGTGAAGCCTGAGTGGTGAATGTTGCAGCAAGAAGACTGGAGACAGTGTGAAGCATGGGTGGTGAATGTTGCTGCAAGAAGACTGGAGACAGTGTGAAGCCTGAGTGGTGAATGTTGCTGCAAGAAGACTGGAGACAGTGTGAAGCCTGAGTGGTGAATGTTGCTGCAAGAAGACTGGAGACAGTGTGAAGCCTGAGTGGTGAATGTTGCTGCAAGAAGACTGGAGACAGTGTGAAGCCTGAGTGGTGAATGTTGCTGCAAGAAGACTGGAGACAGTGTGAAGCCTGAGTGGTGAATGTTGCTGCAAGAAGACTGGAGACAGTGTGAAGCCTGAGTGGTGAATGTTGCTGCAAGAAGACTGGAGACAGTGGAGACGTCATGTCTGAGGTCAATGTAGAGAATCCGTAGTATGGAAATTAGGAGGAGGTGCGGGATTATCAAAACAATTATACATGTAGAAAGGATGGAACGAAATAGAATGGCTTCTAGAGAGTATAAATCTATAGTGCAGGGATGGCGGGGTCGGGGTCGGCCTAGGAAGACTTGGAGGCAGGGGATAAAGGAGGTTTTGTGAGGGAGATACCTGGACTTCTATCAAGCATACATGTATGTTAGATGAAAGCAAATGGAGACCATTTGTTTTTAGGACTTGACGTGTTGCTTGAGTGTGAGCAAGGTAACATTTATGAAGGGATTCAGGGAAACTGGCAGACCGGACTTGAGTCCTGGAGATGTAAAGTACAGAGCCAACACTCTGAAGGAGGAATGTTAATGTTTCAATTTCATAACTGTGGTGTGAGTGCGCCTCTGGCAAGACAGTGATGGAGTGATTGATGAAAGTTTTTCTCTCTCGGGCCACCCTGCCTTGGTGGGTCACCCTGCCTTGGTGGGTCACCCTGCCTTGGTGGGTCACCCTGCCTTGGTGGGTCACCCTGCCTTGGTGGGTCACCCTGCCTTGGTGGGTCACCCTGCCTTGGTGGGTCACCCTGCCTTGGTGGGTCACCCTGCCTTGGTGGGTCACCCTGCCTTGGTGGGTCACCCTGCCTTGGTGGGTCACCCTGCCTTGGTGGGTCACCCTGCCTTGGTGGCTCACCCTGCCTTGGTGGGTCACCCTGCCTTGGTGGGTCACCCTGCCTTGGTGGGTCACCCTGCCTTGGTGGGTCACCCTGCCTTGGTGGGTCACCCTGCCTTGGTGGGTCACCCTGCCTTGGTGGGTCACCCTGCCTTGGTGGGTCACCCTGCCTTGGTGGGTCACCCTGCCTTGGTGGGTCACCCTGCCTTGGTGGGTCACCCTGCCTTGGTGGGTCACCCTGCCTTGGTGGGTCACCCTGCCTTGGTGGGCCACCCTGCCTTGGTGGGTCACCCTGCCTTGGTGGGTCACCCTGCCTTGGTGGGTCACCCTGCCTTGGTGGGTCACCCTGCCTTGGTGGGTCACCCTGCCTTGGTGGGTCACCCTGCCTTGGTGGGTCACCCTGCCTTGGTGGGTCACCCTGCCTTGGTGGGTCACCCTGCCTTGGTGGGTCACCCTGCCTTGGTGGGTCACCCTGCCTTGGTGGGTCACCCTGCCTTGGTGGGTCACCCTGCCTTGGTGGGTCACCCTGCCTTGGTGGGTCACCCTGCCTTGGTGGGTCACCCTGCCTTGGTGGGTCACCCTGCCTTGGTGGCTCACCCTGCCTTGGTGGGTCACCCTGCCTTGGTGGGTCACCCTGCCTTGGTGGCTCACCCTGCCTTGGTGGGTCACCCTGCCTTGGTGGGTCACCCTGCCTTGGTGGGTCACCCTGCCTTGGTGGGTCACCCTGCCTTGGTGGCTCACCCTGCCTTGGTGGCTCACCCTGCCTTGGTGGGTCACCCTGCCTTGGTGGGTCACCCTGCCTTGGTGGGTCACCCTGCCTTGGTGGCTCACCCTGCCTTGGTGGCTCACCCTGCCTTGGTGGGTCACCCTGCCTTGGTGGGTCACCCTGCCTTGGTGGGTCACCCTGCCTTGGTGGGTCACCCTGCCTTGGTGGGTCACCCTGCCTTGGTGGGTCACCCTGCCTTGGTGGGTCACCCTGCCTTGGTGGCTCACCCTGCCTTGGTGGCTCACCCTGCCTTGGTGGGTCACCCTGCCTTGGTGGGTCACCCTGCCTTGGTGGGTCACCCTGCCTTGGTGGGTCACCCTGCCTTGGTGGGTCACCCTGCCTTGGTGGCTCACCCTGCCTTGGTGGGTCACCCTGCCTTGGTGGGTCACCCTGCATTGGTGGGTCACCCTGCATTGGTGGGTCACCCTGCATTGGTGGGTCACCCTGCATTGGTGGGTCACCCTGCATTGGTGGGTCACCCTGCATTGGTGGGTCACCCTGCATTGGTGGGTCACCCTGCCTTGGTGGGTCACCCTGCCTTGGTGGGTCACCCTGCCTTGGTGGGTCACCCTGCCTTGGTGGGTCACCCTGCCTTGGTGGGTCACCCTGCCTTGGTGGGTCACCCTGCCTTGGTGGGTCACCCTGCATTGGTGGCTCACCCTGCCTTGGTGGGTCACCCTGCCTTGGTGGGTCACCCTGCCTTGGTGGGTCACCCTGCCTTGGTGGGTCACCCTGCCTTGGTGGGTCACCCTGCCTTGGTGGGTCACCCTGCCTTGGTGGGTCACCCTGCCTTGGTGGGTCACCCTGCCTTGGTGGGTCACCCTGCCTTGGTGGGTCACCCTGCATTGGTGGGTCACCCTGCCTTGGTGGGTCACCCTGCCTTGGTGGGTCACCCTGCCTTGGTGGGTCACCCTGCCTTGGTGGGTCACCCTGCCTTGGTGGGTCACCCTGCCTTGGTGGGTCACCCTGCCTTGGTGGGTTACCCTGCCTTGGTGGGTCACCCTGCCTTGGTGGGTCACCCTGCCTTGGTGGGTCACCCTGCCTTGGTGGGTCACCCTGCCTTGGTGGGTCACCCTGCCTTGGTGGGTCACCCTGCCTTGGTGGGTCACCCTGCCTTGGTGGGCCACCCTGCCTTGGTGGGTCACCCTGCCTTGGTGGGTCACCCTGCCTTGGTGGGTCACCCTGCCTTGGTGGGCCACCCTGCCTTGGTGGGTCACCCTGCCTTGGTGGGCCACCCTGCCTTGGTGGGTCACCCTGCCTTGGTGGGTCACCCTGCCTTGGTGGGTCACCCTGCCTTGGTGGGTCACCCTGCCTTGGTGGGTCACCCTGCCTTGGTGGGTCACCCTGCCTTGGTGGGTCACCCTGCCTTGGTGGGCCACCCTGCCTTGGTGGGTCACCCTGCCTTGGTGGGTCACCCTGCCTTGGTGGGTCACCCTGCCTTGGTGGGTCACCCTGCCTTGGTGGGTCACCCTGCCTTGGTGGGTTACCCTGCCTTGGTGGGTCACCCTGCCTTGGTGGGCCACCCTGCCTTGGTGGGTCACCCTGCCTTGGTGGGTCACCCTGCCTTGGTGGGTCACCCTGCCTTGGTGGGTCACCCTGCCTTGGTGGCTCACCCTGCCTTGGTGGGTCACCCTGCCTTGGTGGGTCACCCTGCCTTGGTGGGTCACCCTGCCTTGGTGGGTCACCCTGCCTTGGTGGGTCACCCTGCCTTGGTGGGTCACCCTGCCTTGGTGGGTCACCCTGCATTGGTGGGTCACCCTGCCTTGGTGGGTCACCCTGCCTTGGTGGGTCACCCTGCCTTGGTGGGTCACCCTGCCTTGGTGGGTCACCCTGCCTTGGTGGGTCACCCTGCCTTGGTGGGTCACCCTGCCTTGGTGGGTTACCCTGCCTTGGTGGGTCACCCTGCCTTGGTGGGTCACCCTGCCTTGGTGGGTCACCCTGCCTTGGTGGGTCACCCTGCCTTGGTGGGTCACCCTGCCTTGGTGGGTCACCCTGCCTTGGTGGGTCACCCTGCCTTGGTGGGCCACCCTGCCTTGGTGGGTCACCCTGCCTTGGTGGGTCACCCTGCCTTGGTGGGTCACCCTGCCTTGGTGGGCCACCCTGCCTTGGTGGGTCACCCTGCCTTGGTGGGCCACCCTGCCTTGGTGGGTCACCCTGCCTTGGTGGGTCACCCTGCCTTGGTGGGCCACCCTGCCTTGGTGGGTCACCCTGCCTTGGTGGGTCACCCTGCCTTGGTGGGTCACCCTGCCTTGGTGGGTCACCCTGCCTTGGTGGGTCACCCTGCCTTGGTGGGGAACGGACGATGTATTAATAAAAAAATAAAAAACAATAATAATAATTATAATAATAATAATCTCAATTACTACAATTACATGATACAATTATTACAGACCAGCTGACATTGTTGACGGGATCCATCCATCTGAACAAGTGATAACAATAACTACTTAACACTAGGCGAACAAGTGATAATAACTACTTAACACTAGGCGAACAAGTGATAATAACTACTTAACACTAGGCGAACAAGTGATAATAACTACTCACTACTAGGTGAACAAGTGATAATAACTACTCACTACTAGGTGAACAAGTGATAATAACTACTCACTACTAGGTGAACAAGTGATAATAACTACTCACTACTAGGTGAACAAGTGATAATAACTACTCACTACTAGCCGAACAAGTGATAATAACTACTCGCTACTAGGTGAACAAGTGATAACTTACTACTAGGTGAACAGCAGCAACAAGTGTCAGGAAACTTGCCGGGATTGATCCAGGTGAAACACTGAGCATATTATTACAACTGTCAGCCTCAGAGTTATCTCTGAGTTACCAGATCTTGCTACGTGGAGGCCAGTAGTTCGTATATAAGGTCCACTTACTGTGTTTTTGATGGTTTCCCCAGGTTCATGTGTCCCCCTCAGATATTCTCCCTTCCTCACTTCCTATCCTACATTCAGTAATCTTGCATCTAAGTCTTCCCCAGGTTCATGTGTCCAGGAGTCCATCTGTGTCCCCTCAGATATTCTCCATTCCTCACTTACCATCCTACACTTCCTATCCTAAACTTCCTATCCTACACTTCCCATCCTACACTACATCTTCCCCAGGTTCATGTGTCCAGGAGTCCATCTGTGTCCCCTCAGATATTCTCCCTTCCTCACTTCCCATCCTACACTTCCTATCCTAAACTTCCTATCGTACACTTCCCATCTACACTAAGTCT
>NW_027196644.1:0-40000 GCF_038502225.1 Cherax quadricarinatus | reverse complement strand
AATGTATTAATGTATACCTGTGCCTTAATAAACTTACTTAATAATTGTGTTGTTGTTTAATATCCTTGTGTTGTTGTTATATCTTTGTGTGGTGGGACCTCGGGGAAGTGGTGAATATACGAGGGGACAAGGAAGGACACCTGAAGCCATGGACCTGAGTGAGGCATTCATAACTTAATGATCTTCCCTTTCAGAACATCAGGAACTTCAAGAACCTTCACTATCAAGACCTTCGAGGACTTCAAGAACTTCTGAACGTGCTGACCTTAGGGTAGTGGTGAAGGGAAAACATCCGGGGGCCCACGGATGGATTCCTGGACACATGAATCTGGGGAAGGCAGGAGGCTAGATGCAAGGGTTGGGTTTGCTGAGAGTGAAAAGGATACTGGTTGTTGAGGCTGACCTTGGGGAAGTGGGCAAGGGAGAATATCTAAGGGGACACAGATGGACTCCTGGACACATGAACCTGGGGAAAGCATCAGAAGGATTTTTGCGAAATTATTGCACACACAAATTTTCGCTTGTCTTATATGGCAAGATGAGCGTTGCTATTTAAGCCAAGATCGCAAGTTTTACATATTAGGGAGGTACCACCTCTAGAACTTTACTGGGGACCCTCATCCTCAGAGAAGACATTAAACGAACCTCAGGGAAAACTCAAGGTTCTACTCGGAGCTGTTTGAATATTTTCTTCTCCTATCTCCCACTATATTTTTATGCTATATTTGAACTTTATTAATAAAATACATTGATAGAAAACACAAACATGATTACATTGGTACAATATATCAAAGATTATGAATCTCCTCCAGCTCCTCCGAAGCCGGACACGAGCCCAGTATTCAGCATGCATTTCCCCTCTGGATAGCCACGCTGAGGCGCTGGAACATGAAAGTGTGGTGTCGATGAGTCTGGAACCCAATTCTTTAAGGAAATGTGTGGCATGTTTTCCCCATGCTCCCAAGGTCTCTGATCCCACTGGGACAAATTGGTACTGTTGGCTTATGTCCCTGTACCTGCTGATCTTGTACTCCTCCCTGTGGTCAGCAGCTCCTCCCTGTAGCCCGACACTGTGATGGATGTAGGTGTCAGCCAGTGTGGACACACAGGTATAGTCTTATGCTAAGAGCATGTCATTCTTCCAAGGATAGATGGTGATCCCTTCTGGGCAGTTTGCTGGGTTGTGGGTATTGTTGGCTGCTAGTGATCGGAGCTTTCTCTCGGCTCTTTTATGTGTACCTACTGTAAGTCAGTGTAGTGTTCTTGGTTGTAAATGGTCTAGTGATGCTGACAAACTGTGGTAAAGGTCACTTTTATCCTGTAGTGTACTTAAGTGCTATTTTCCAGTGTACTGTTCTTGCGTTTTGCTGTACCGATTTTGTCTTTACTCTTCTTATATGTTGATATACCGGCTGTATCCATGATGTAAACTAAAGGTTCTCTGTTATATACACCAAACACTTCAAACTTTCCCACTGCGCCTTACACAACAGTGTCTCCCACACTGACATTCATGTCTCTTGCATCATTCAACATTCCCAACACACTCACTTAACATCTTCCAGACTCCCTTTCTCCTATCTGTACTTTTCTCAAATTCATAATATTTATCCAAATAAACCTATCCACAATTCACACGAAAAATCAGTAACTCTCGTTTAATAAATTCGACAAACATGGTAATCTCGATCTGCCCACCAAAAAGATTTCGTTACAATTCCTGCAACCTGGCTAGTTCCTCTCATTGTTACTGACTCCAGTACTGCTGTTTTTTGGGGGCAATGATTTCTTGCTCTAATATACCTTTGAAACCCCAGTACCCTAAGTCTCATTCTTTACATAAAGTATTTCTTTAACAATTCTGTCTAACACTGTACGGCTTTGATCTATTTCACTAGCACAGGCTGGTACCAAAGTTACACTTGTGTAGAGATATTAGATTCTAATCTTGTTTACAAACGACAAAATGTAGTGAAATGCTACAACCTATTATGCAGACGTAACTTCTGTTCAATGCTTCAGTAGCTACAACAGTCTTCACGTTTCCTCTAAACACGGCTCAGGTCACTATGGTTCAGTAGCTATGGTAGTTTTATAGGTTTCCTTCCAGCAGGACTGAAGTCACTATAGTTCTGTAGTTACGGTAGTTTCGGAGGTATTCTGCCGACAGTGAAAGTCATTATACGTTAAACGTTTCATAGATATTTTAGTTTTAAGAATTGCTTCTCAACTGTGTTAGAGTCACTATGGTTACAATATCTTCAACAGATTCAAAAGCATAATTATGTACCCTTTCAATAAATAACAAAATATGAATAAATAAATGTATGTATATAACTTTTTCATTCTTGATCATTTAAAAAAAAAATATGAAATATACTGTACAGTCAATCACATTAGCTGTAACAATGTTTCAGTAAACGAGGAAAGAAAATTTGAGGGGGACGTTGAGAGGTGTGTATGCAGTAAGGTATAATTATAGGGAAGGACACAAAAAAAATTGTGCCCTGTAATTATAACTTCTTGGACTCGCTGGAAACGTAGACTAGCCAGACAAGAAATACTTGTCTAGCCAGAGTACCAGGGAGAGGCCACTCATTGTAAATTTGATTCCACTATTTATATTTCATAGTTATTTATTTGTTACTGTGGTATTTTCTGCATTCTATTATGTATATTTATGCATGCTCTGTGTAGCAGTGTGTTTGTGTGTATGTCTGACGTTACTGTGTATAACGTTATAGTTGTTTATATCTTTCTGGTGTTACACAACGTTAACAATACACTAGTAACACTGTCTCCCTCTACACCCTGTCATATGACTT
The DNA here is from genome assembly GCF_038502225.1 of Cherax quadricarinatus. Lineage (NCBI taxonomy): Eukaryota > Metazoa > Arthropoda > Malacostraca > Decapoda > Parastacidae > Cherax > Cherax quadricarinatus. The sequence continues at coordinate 37,175 of NW_027196644.1, read as the reverse complement.
TTTAAATCTATAAATACAAAAGACTGATACTTTTCTTTATACAAGTTTCACTACGAACTTCTGCTTAGAAGAGGAAACTTCATTCGACGTTTCGGTTTGTTCTGAATCTTTATCAAGAAGAGATAATTGTTCAGTACAGAAAGAGACGTTATCTACAGTTCTATCTCCAGTTTTTCGATTAATTGTGAATTATTATAGCGATGATAATACGAATTTTGTTGTCCATTTTGTTTAATGTAAACGCTATATCCACGTGTCACTTTCGCTTTCCAATTTCATTTCTTTCCTTAGCTAATCGTTTTTAGGGCATAGGAATTATAAAATGCTTTGCAACGGAAGGACACTGAGGGAGGAGGGAAACTTGACATGAACAATCTCTCTCTTGGCGACCAAGCTTGAGGAATATATAGCTGAGAACCGTAGGTGAGATGGGTGACCGGCACATGTGAATAACCGTAAAGGTTAACTTGTGGAGTTTGTCAAATATGGGTTAAATCCAGGGAAGTTTTCAGCGGTCCTGGCCTCCATTCTTTGCATTAACTTGATAAAAACATTTAAAGAGCATTACGTTTTCACAATAAAGTCTTTTTCTGCACCTGTGGTCTTCCTTCAACATTATGGACAGTGGGATTTGTGTCGACGTCGAGCACAACGCTGAGCTCACGTTCACAAACATTGAAAGTTTTGTTTACTTCTTGCATTTGGTAACAGTGAGGCCTGAGACCAATGAACTGTGACTTGGCTTTTCAGACATAAATTCTAGAACCTGGGACCTGGAAATTAAAACCTTGGACCTGAGACGTGTAGTTAAGAATATTTTAGTGTATAAGTTTGGAAAACCAATCCCTTGAGAATGCAAGTGATTTTTTTATGCAAGGGTACATGGTCGAGAGAGAGGGAGAGAGAGAGTGAGAGAGAGAGAGAGAGAGAGAGAGAGAGAGAGAGAGAGAGAGAGAGAGAGAGAGAGAGAGAGAGAGAGAGAGAGAGAGAGAGAGAGAGAGAGAGATAACACTGCTAACGCTCAATATTTATGGATATGGGAATGATTGCTTGTTCTGGATGATTGGATGAGTTATTCCTCACGGATGTTTGGAATGAAAATAACATCCGTGGTAGGGAACGGTACAAACAAGAGTAGAAACAGTAGTGTTGGCAAAGTTCTCTGTGGTGTTGACAGTGACAATAGCAGTGGTAAACACATCACTGGCAGCACAATGCTCTCAGTGGTGCTGACAGTAACAATAACAGTGGTAAACATATAGCTGGTAGCACAGTGCTCTCAGTGGTGCTGACAGTGATAACAGTGGTAAACACATCATTGGCAGAACAGTGCTCTCAGCGGTGCTGACAGTGACAATAACATTCGTAAACACATCACTGGTAGCACCGTGCTCTCAGTGGTGCTAGCAGTGACAATAACAGTGGTAAACACATCACTGGTAGCACAGTGCTCTCAGTGGTGCTAGCAGTGACAATAACCGACAGTGATAAACACATCACTGGTAGCACAGTGTTTTCAATGTTGAGAGAAGGTAGTCAAAACTAGTGAGTTTGGCAACTAGTAACTAACTTACTGAACATCAGCAGTTCCTGAACAACTCATTCACCGACACTGAACGTTACCAACACTTTCATAAACACTGAACGTACTACACACAAACATCCTCACATCACACTAACACCACAAAACAGTGTACTACAACATTCATTTTAAAATATATGCTAAGTTCCACACATCACGGTACATTACAACATTCATGTTGTAATAAATGTTAACTTCCATACATCACAGCACATCACATCCTTACATGGCATCAGAGACACTAACACAGAAGCGCACTGACCAGGCTGCAGCAGCGACCACTGGCCAGGCTACAGCAGCGACCACTGGCCAGGCTGCAGCAGCGACCACTGGCCAGGCTACAGCAGCGACCACTGGCCAGGCTGCAGCAGCGACCACTGGCCAGGCTACAGCAGCGACCACTGGCCAGGCTGCAGCAGCGACCACTGGCCAGGCTACAGCAGCGACCACTGGCCAGGCTGCAGCAGCGACCACTGGCCAGGCTACAGCAGCGACCACTGGCCAGGCTGCAGCAGCGACCACTGGCCAGGCTGCAGCAGCGACCACTGGCCAGGCTGCAGCAGCGACCACTGGCCAGGCTACAGCAGCGACCACTGGCCAGGCTGCAGCAGCGACCACTGGCCAGGCTGCAGCAGCGACCACTGGCCAGGCTGCAGCAGCGACCACTGGCCAGGCTGCAGCACCGACCACTGGCCAGGCTGCAGCAGCGACCACTGGCCAGGCTGCAGCACCGACCACTGGCCAGGCTGCAGCAGCGACCACTGGCCAGGCTGCAGCAGCGACCACTGGCCAGGCTGCAGCAGCGACCACTGGCCAGGCTGCAGCAGCGACCACTGGCCAGGCTGCAGCAGCGACCACTGGCCAGGCTGCAGCAGCGACCACTGGTCAGGCTGCAGCAGCGACCACTGGCCAGGCTGCAGCAGCGACCACTGAGGCTGCAGCAGCGACCACTGGCCAGGCTGCAGCAGCGACCACTGGCCAGGCTGCAGCAGCGACCACTGGCCAGGCTGCAGCAGCGACCACTGGCCAGGCTGCAGCAGCGACCACTGGCCAGGCTGCAGCAGCGACCACTGGCCAGGCTGCAGCAGCGACCACTGGCCAGGCTGCAGCAGCGACCACTGGCCAGGCTGCAGCAGCGACCACTGGCCAGGCTGCAGCAGCGACCACTGGCCAGGCTGCAGCAGCGACCACTGGCCAGGCTGCAGCAGCGACCACTGGCCAGGCTGCAGCAGTGACCACTGGCCAGGCTGCAGCAGCGACCACTGGCCAGGCTGCAGCAGCGACCACTGGCCAGGCTGCAGCAGCGACCACTGGCCAGGCTGCAGCAGCGACCACTGGCCAGGCTGCAGCAGCGACCACTGGCCAGGCTGCAGCAGCGACCACTGGCCAGGCTGCAGCAGCGACCACTGGCCAGGCTGCAGCAGCGACCACTGGCCAGGCTGCAGCAGCGACCACTGGCCAGGCTGCAGCAGCGACCACTGGCCAGGCTGCAGCAGCGACCACTGGCCAGGCTGCAGCAGCGACCACTGGCCAGGCTGCAGCAGCGACCACTGGCCAGGCTGCAGCAGCGACCACTGGCCAGGCTGCAGCAGCGACCACTGGCCAGGCTGCAGCAGCGACCACTGGCCAGGCTGCAGCAGCGACCACTGGCCAGGCTGCAGCAGCGACCACTGGCCAGGCTACAGCAGCGACCACTGGCCAGGCTGCAGCAGCGACCACTGGCCAGGCTGCAGCAGCGACCACTGGCCAGGCTGCAGCAGCGACCACTGGCCAGGCTGCAGCAGCGACCACTGGCCAGGCTGCAGCAGCGACCACTGGCCAGGCTGCAGCAGCGACCACTGGCCAGGCTGCAGCAGCGACCACTGGCCAGGCTGCAGCAGCGACCACTGGCCAGGCTGCAGCAGCGACCACTGGCCAGGCTGCAGTAGCGACCACTGGCCAGGCTGCAGCAGCGACCACTGGCCAGGCTGCAGCAGCGACCACTGGCCAGGCTGCAGCAGCGACCACTGGCCAGGCTGCAGCAGAGACCACTGGCCAGGCTGGAGCAGCGACCACTGGCCAGGCTGCAGCAGCGACCACTGGCCAGGCTGCAGCAGCGACCACTGGCCAGGCTGCAGCAGCGACCACTGGCCAGGCTGCAGCAGCGACCACTGGCCAGGCTGCAGCAGCGACCACTGGCCAGGCTGCAGCAGCGACCACTGGCCAGGCTGCAGCAGCGACCACTGGCCAGGCTGCAGCAGCGACCACTGGCCAGGCTGCAGCAGCGACCACTGGCCAGGCTGCAGCAGCGACCACTGGCCAGGCTGCAGCAGCGACCACTGGCCAGGCTGCAGCAGCGACCACTGGCCAGGCTGCAGCAGCGACCACTGGCCAGGCTACAGCAGCGACCACTGGCCAGGCTGCAGCAGCGACCACTGGCCAGGCTGCAGCAGCGACCACTGGCCAGGCTGCAGCAGCGACCACTGGCCAGGCTGCAGCAGCGACCACTGGCCAGGCTGCAGCAGCGACCACTGGCCAGGCTGCAGCAGCGACCACTGGCCAGGCTGCAGCAGCGACCACTGGCCAGGCTGCAGCAGCGACCACTGGCCAGGCTGCAGCAGCGACCACTGGCCAGGCTGCAGCAGCGACCACTGGCCAGGCTGCAGCAGCGACCACTGGCCAGGCTGCAGCAGCGACCACTGGCCAGGCTGCAGCAACGACCACTGGCCGGGCTGCAGCAGCGACCACTGGCCAGGCTGCAGCAGCGACCACTGGCCAGGCTGCAGCAGCGACCACTGGCCAGGCTGCAGCAGCGACCACTGGCCAGGCTGCAGCAGCGACCACTGGCCAGGCTGCAGCAGCGACCACTGGCCAGGCTGCAGCAGCGACCACTGGCCAGGCTGCAGCAGCGACCACTGGCCAGGCTGCAGCAGCGACCACTGGCCAGGCTGCAGCAGCGACCACTGGCCAGGCTGCAGCAGCGACCACTGGCCAGGCTGCAGCAGCGACCACTGGCCAGGCTGCAGCAACGACCACTGGCCAGGCTGCAGCAGCGACCACTGGCCAGGCTGCAGCAGCGACCACTGGCCAGGCTGCAGCAGCGACCACTGGCCAGGCTGCAGCAGCGACCACTGGCCAGGCTGCAGCAGCGACCACTGGCCAGGCTGCAGCAGCGACCACTGGCCAGGCTGCAGCAGCGACCACTGGCCAGGCTGCAGCAGCGACCACTGGCCAGGCTGCAGCAGCGACCACTGGCCAGGCTGCAGCAGCGACCACTGGCCAGGCTACAGCAGCGACCACTGGCCAGGCTACAGCAGCGACCACTGGCCAGGCTGCAGCAGCGACCACTGGCCAGGCTACAGCAGCGACCACTGGCCAGGCTACAGCAGCGACCACTGGCCAGGCTACAGCAGCGACCACTGGCCAGGCTGCAGCAGCGACCACTGGCCAGGCTACAGCAGCGACCACTGGCCAGGCTACAGCAGCGACCACTGGCCAGGCTGCAGCAGCGACCACTGGCCAGGCTGCAGCAGCGACCACTGGCCAGGCTGCAGCAGCGACCACTGGCCAGGCTGCAGCAGCGACCACTGGCCAGGCTGCAGCAGCGACCACTGGCCAGGCTGCAGCAGCGACCACTGGCCAGGCTGCAGCAGCGACCACTGGCCAGGCTGCAGCAGCGACCACTGGCCAGGCTGCAGCAGCGACCACTGGCCAGGCTGCAGCAGCGACCACTGGCCAGGCTGCAGCAGCGACCACTGGCCAGGCTGCAGCAGCGACCACTGGCCAGGCTGCAGCAGCGACCACTGGCCAGGCTGCAGCAGCGACCACTGGCCAGGCTGCAGCAGCGACCACTGGCCAGGCTGCAGCAGCGACCACTGGCCAGGCTGCAGCAGCGACCACTGGCCAGGCTGCAGCAGCGACCACTGGCCAGGCTGCAGCAGCGACCACTGGCCAGGCTACAGCAGCGGCCACTTGGTGACTTATATTTTTCAGCCTCGAGAGATTTTGTTTAGTGTTACTGATGTCATCTTGCATAAGACCATTTATATGAGTGTCTTGTTTACCTCATCCTTCTCATCCTTCATAAACACTTCCGTTGACAAGTCTTCTCTCAGATATCTCAACACATTCACTTCTTTCACACTCCCGCCTTCCAATGTGTTATCCCATTTTTTTAAAGTAAAAGGACACAAGTGCAACTAATGGCTTGATAAAGCTCCTGGAGAGCGAAACGTTGCCACAATAAATGTCACATTAGTTGCACTTGTGTCCTTTTACTTTACATATTGTCGGTAATTCTACCAACTTTATTACTATCCCATTTTTGTTTACCTAACCCGCTGGTTCCCTTATCACTTTACGCTTATCTATGTTTACTTTCAACTTTCTTCCTTAACACATCCTCGGTTTATATAAGTTTACAATAATTTAATAAACAAACACAATGAAAAATATTTTTTTATTAGGTTCAGAATGAATTTTGCGAAATTACTGCATACACAAATTTTCGTTTGCCTTATTCGGCAAGAAGAGCGTTGCTATTTAAGCCAAAACAGCAAGTTTTACTTATTCAGCATATATATATATATATATATATATATATATATATATATATATATATATATATATATATATACATATACATATATACATAATATATATACATATACATAATATATATACATATACATAATATATATACATATACATAATATATATACATATACATAATATACATATACATAATATACATAATATAGGGTTGTTGAGGTGGTTCGGACATGTAGAGAGAATGGAGCGAAACAGAATGACTTCAAGAGTGTATCAGTCTGTAGTGGAAGGAAGGCGGGGTAGGGGTCGGCCTAGGAAAGGTTGGAGGGAGGGAGTAAAGGAGGTTTTGTGTGCGAGGGGCTTGGACTTCCAGCAGGCATGCGTGAGCGTGTTTGATAGGAGTGAATGGAGACAAATGGTTTTTAATACTTGACGTGCTGTTGGAGTGTGAGTAAAGTAACATTTATGAAGGGGTTCAGGGAAACCGGCAGGCCGGACTTGAGTCCTGGAGATGGGAAGTACAGTGCCTGCACTCTGAAGGAGGGGTGTTAATGTTGCAGTTTAAAAACTGTAGTGTAAAGCACCCTTCTGGCAAGACAGTGATGGAGTGAATGATGGTGAAAGTTTTTCTTTTTCGGGCCACCCTGCCTTGGTGGGAATCGGCCAGTGTGATAATAAAAAAAAATATATGTATATGAGTGATAGAAGGTTTACGTAGATTTGATTAAAATGGAAGAGACTTGTAGATGGACGTAGTTGGTAAGTTGGACTTTTGTTCGTCAATGATTATTGGAGTTTCTAATTGAGTTTCTAATTGTATATGGAGAGATTTAGTAATATGTAATTTTTATATGAAGAGAAGAGAATAAAAATGTATGCGTTATGTAACTATCACTTTTGTCTTTGTGAAGCAAATAACATCACAACAACGTCACATCTTGAGTTTTACCAGAAGATATTAAGTGAAGGAGACAGTTAATGGATGATATAAACAAGGACTGGAAGAAGGGTAAGTTAGAGTTCAGTAATAACAACAAAGGCTAATAAGGTACATTAAAAACGTGGTTCACTGTATCAGCATATTTAGCTGGTAATAAGAAATGTGTTTTTAAAGACCGATAAACAGATTTAGTAAAACTGGAGAACACTTGGTCATGACATTTAAAAACGATAGAGGAAAGATAGAGAGAATATTTTGAGGAGTTGTTAAATAATGATAATAAACAGCCAGTTTCACCAGGTGAGTTCTGGGAATTTTGAGTGACGGATGGTAAATAATTAATTATGTAAAATTACTCACAGCTGCTCACATTATATATACTGTCTACGTTTGCACAGTATATACCTACCTGGGTATATTTTACCCATCGGTATACATTGATGACAAGATCACGAATTAGACACATGTGCGACACCTGGGTATCTTTCTTATGATAAATGTTTTGTTAACTAGTTACTTCAGACACATGTAGGAAATACTGTTGAAGGTGAGATGATCAGATCTCTCTGACAAGATGCACAAGTTGAGCACATTAGTCATGATCAATGTCATTCATCAAGACTAAGGTACTGAACAAGTGCTGTCAGACTCATCAACTGTATAAAACATCATCTACTATCTTCTCTTCATCGTTGACAGTCTTACATATATTTCTGTTTTGTTTTGATAAAGCCGCTCGTGGACGAAACGATTTCAAAATATTATTGTGCTGGATGAGGACTATAAGAAAGAATGAGGACTTGAACCAGGAGGGAAAGAACGAGGAAGAATAGGAGGAGGAGGAGAAGGGAAAACGAGAAGAGGAAGAGCATGATGAAGTAGAGATGGAAAGTTGTGGGTAAAAAAGGTATTAACATTGTATGTTATTAATTCTTTAAAAAGTTTCCCTATGATTCTGAGTCAGTCATCTCACACCTGAGACTGTGAGTCAGTCATCTCACACCTGAGACTGTGAGTCAGTCATCTTACACCTGAGACTGTGAGTCAGTCATCTCACACCTGAGACTGTGAGTCAGTCATCTCACACCTGAGACTGTGAGTCAGTCATCTTACACCTGAGACTGTGAGTCAGTCATCTCACACCTGAGATTGTGAGTCAGTCATCTCACACCTGAGATTGTGAGTCAGTCATCTCACACCTGAGATTGTGAGTCAGTCATCTCACACCTGAGATTGTGAGTCAGTCATCTCACACCTGAGATTGTGAGTCAGTCATCTCACACCTGAGATTCTGAGCCAGTCATCTCACACACCAGTCAGTCATCTCACACATCTCACACACCAGTACACCATTAACAACATAATCAGTACACCATTAACATTGTACATAATACTGTTACTGTTAACAAACACCAGTACACTACTGTTATCATCATTGTTAACATTTACACACCAGTACACTACTGTTATCATCATTGTTAACATTTACACACCAGTACACTACTGTTATCATCATTGTTAACATTTACACACCAGTACACTACTGTTATCATCATTGTTAACATTTACACACCAGTACACTACTGTTATCATCATTGTTAACATTCATACACCAGTACACTACTGTTATCATCATTGTTAACATTCATACACCAGTACACTACTGTTATCATCATTGTTAACATTCATACACCAGTACACTACTGTTATCATCATTGTTAACATTCATACACCAGTACACTACTGTTATCATCATTGTTAACATTCATACACCAGTACACTACTGTTATCATCATTGTTAACATTCACACACCAGTACACTACTGTTATCATCATTGTTAACATTCAGTACACTACTGTTATCATCATTGTTAACATTCACACACAGTATACTGTTACTCATACACCAGTACACTACTGTTATCATCATTGTTAACATTCATACACCAGTACACTACTGTTATCATCATTGTTAACATTCATACACCAGTACACTACTGTTATCATCATTGTTAACATTCATACACCAGTACACTACTGTTATCATCATTGTTAACATTCATACACCAGTACACTACTGTTATCATCATTGTTAACATTCATACACCAGTACACTACTATTGTTAACATTCATCACCAGTGTTAACATTCATTCATACACCAGTACACTACTGTTATCATCATTGTTAACATTCATACACCAGTACACTACTGTTATCATCATTGTTAACATTCACACACCAGTACACTACTGTACTCACAGTAGTGTCTTGCAGTAACCCTCAACACTACTCACAGTAGTCTCACAGAAGCCAACAATATTACTCGTACACTAGTGTTTCACAGTAACCTTCATACCTTTACTCTCACAGTTACCAAGACTACATTCACATTAGTGCATCTCACAGTAACCATCAGCGCTACACTCACAGTAGTGTGCCTCACAGCAACCTACAACACTAGTCTTCTAGTAATTTATCTTCAACAGTATTCTCACAGTAACCTCCGACACTACTGTCTCACTGTAACTTTTAGCAACACTACTCGGTGTCTAACAGTAACTTTTAGCAACACTACTCAGTGTCTCACAGTAACTTTCAACACTACTCGGTGTCTCACAGTAACCTTCAACACTACTCAGTGTCTCACAGTAACTTTCAACACTACTCAGTGTCTCACAGTAACCTTCAACACTACTCAGTGTCTCACAATAACCTTCAACACTACTCAGTGTCTCACAATAACCTTCAACACTACTCAGTGTCTCACAGTATCTTTCAACACTACTCAGAGTCTCACAGTAACTTTCAACACTACTCAGTGTCTCACAGTAACCTTCAACACTACTCAGTGTCTCACAGTAACCTTCAACACTACTCAGTGTCTCACAGTAACCTTCAACACTACTCAGTGTCTCACAGTAACCTTCAACACTACTCAGTGTCTCACAGTAACCTTCAACACTACTCAGTGTCTCACAGTAACCTTCAACACTACTCAGTGTCTCACAGTAACCTTCAACACTACTCAGTGTCTCACAGTAACCTTCAACACTACTCAGTGTCTCACAGTAACCTTCAACACTACTCAGTGTCTCACAGTAACCTTCAACACTACTCAGTGTCTCACAGTAACCTTCAACACTACTCAGTGTCTCACAGTAACTTTCAACACTACTCAGTGTCTCACAGTAACTTTCAACACTACTCAGTGTCTCACAGTAACCTTCAACACTACTCAGTGTCTCACAGTAACCTTCAACACTACTCAGTGTCTCACAGTAACCTTCAACACTACTCAGTGTCTCACAGTAACCTTCAACACTACTCAGTGTCTCACAGTAGTGTCTCACAGTAACCTTCAACACTACTCAGTGTCTCACAGTAACCTTCAACACTACTCAGTGCCTCACAGTAACCTTCAACACTACTCAGTGTCTCACAGTAACCTTCAACACTACTCAGTGTCTCACAGTAACCTTCAACACTACTCAGTGTCTCACAGTAACCTTCAACACTACTCAGTGTCTCACAGTCACAGTAACCTTCAACACTACTCAGTGTCTCACAGTAACCTTCAACACTACTCAGTGTCCTCACAGTAAGTAACCTTCAACACTACTCAGTGTGTCTCACAGTAACCTTCAACACTACTCAGTGTCTCACAGTAACCTTCAACACTACTCAGTGTCTCACAGTAACCTTCAACACTACTCAGTGTCTCACAGTAACCTTCAACACTACTCAGTGTCTCACAGTAACCTTCAACACTACTCAGTGTCTCACAGTAACCTTCAACACTACTCAGTGTCTCACAGTAACCTTCAACACTACTCAGTGTCTCACAGTAACCTTCAACACTACTCAGTGTCTCACAGTAACCTTCAACACTACTCAGTGTCTCACAGTAACCTTCAACACTACTCAGTGTCTCACAGTAACCTTCAACACTACTCAGTGCCTCACAGTAACCTTCAACACTACTCAGTGTCTCACAGTAACCTTCAACACTACTCAGTGTCTCACAGTAACTTTCAACACTACTCAGTGTCTCACAGTAACCTTCAACACTACTCAGTGTCTCACAGTAACCTTCAACACTACTCAGTGTCTCACAGTAACCTTCAACACTACTCAGTGTCTCACAGTAACCTTCAACACTACTCAGTGTCTCACAGTAACCTTCAACACTACTCAGTGTCTCACAGTAACCTTCAACACTACTCAGTGTCTCACAGTAACCTTCAACACTACTCAGTGTCTCACAGTAACCTTCAACACTACTCAGTGTCTCACAGTAACCTTCAACACTACTCAGTGTCTCACAGTAACCTTCAACACTACTCAGTGTCTCACAGTAACCTTCAACACTACTCAGTGTCTCACAGTAACCTTCAACACTACTCAGTGTCTCACAGTAACCTTCAACACTACTCAGTGTCTCACAGTAACCTTCAACACTACTCAGTGTCTCACAGTAACCTTCAACACTACTCAGTGTCTCACAGTAACCTTCAACACTACTCAGTGTCTCACAGTAACATACTCAGTGTCTCACAGTGAACTTCAACACTACTCAGTGTCTCACAGTAACCTTCAACACTACTCAGTGTCTCACAGTAACCTTCAACACTACTCAGTGTCTCACAGTAACCTTCAACACTACTCAGTGTCTCACAGTAACCTTCAACACTACTCAGTGTCTCACAGTAACCTTCAACACTACTCAGTGCCTCACAGTAACCTTCAACACTACTCAGTGTCTCACAGTAACCTTCAACACTACTCAGTGTCTCACAGTAACCTTCAACACTACTCAGTGTCTCACAGTAACCTTCAACACTACTCAGTGTCTCACAGTAACCTTCACAGTACTCAGTGTCTCACAGTTCAACACTACTCAGTGTCTCACAGTAACCTTCAACACTACTCAGTGTCTCACAGTAACCTTCAACACTACTCAGTGTCTCACAGTAACCTTCAACACTACTCAGTGTCTCACAGTAACCTTCAACACTACTCAGTGTCTCACAGTAACCTTCAACACTACTCAGTGTCTCACAGTAACCTTCAACACTACTCAGTGTCTCACAGTAACCTTCAACACTACTCAGTGTCTCACAGTAACCTTCAACACTACTCAGTGTCTCACAGTAACCTTCAACACTACTCAGTGTCTCACAGTAACCTTCAACACTACTCAGTGTCTCACAGTAACCTTCAACACTACTCAGTGCCTCACAGTAACCTTCAACACTACTCAGTGCCTCACAGTAACCTTCAACACTACTCAGTGTCTCACAGTAACCTTCAACACTACTCAGTGTCTCACAGTAACCTTCAACACTACTCAGTCAACACTACTCAGTGTCTCACAGTAAACTTCAACACTACTCAGTGTCTCACAGTAACCTTCAACACTACTCAGTGTCTCACAGTGTCTCACAGTAACCTTCAACACTACTCAGTGTCTTACAGTAACCTTCAACAATACTCAGTGTCTCACAGTAACCTTCAACACTACTCAGTGTCTCACAGTAACCTTCAACACTACTCAGTGTCTCACAACACTACTCAGTGTCTCACAGTAACCTTCAACACTACTCAGTGTCTCACAGTAACCTTCAACACTACTCAGTGTCTCACAGTAACCTTCAACACTACTCAGTGTCTCACAGTAACCTTCAACACTACTCAGTGTCTCACAGTAACATTCAAGATGACAGTGTCTCACAGTAACCTTCAACACTACTCAGTGTCTCACAGTAACCTTCAACACTACTCAGTGTCTCACAGTAACCTTCAACACTACTCAGTGTCTCACAGTAACCTTCAACACTACTCAGTGTCTCACAGTAACCTTCAACACTACTCAGTGTCTCACAGTAAGAAACAACAGTACTTCAACACTACTCACAGTGTCTAGTAACCTTCAACACTACAGTAGTGTCTCACAGTAACCTTCAACACTACTCACAGTAATGTCTTCACAGTAACCTTCAACACTACAAGTAGTGTCTCACAGTAACCTTCAACACTACTTAGTGTCTTACAGTAACCTTAGTACTTAGAGTAGTGTCTCACAGTAACCTTCAACACTACTAATAGTGCCTAACAGTAACCTTCAACACTACTCAGTGTAGTGTCTCACAGTAACCTTCAACACTACTCAGTAAACAACACTACTGTAGTGTCTCACAGTAACCTTCAACACTACTCAGTGTTTGACAGTAACCTTCAACACTATTATCACAGTAGTGTCTCACAGTAACCTTCAACACTACTCAGTGTCTCACAGTAACCTTCAACACTATTAGCACAGTAGTGTCTCACATTAACCTTCAACAACACTACTCACAGTAATGTCTTTCACCGTAACCTTATACAACACTACACTTAGAGTATTCTCTCACAATATTCTCACAGCAACCTTAATCAACACTACACTCACAGTAGTGTCTTACATTAACCGTCAGCAACACTACTTAGAGTAGTGTCTCACAGAAACCTTCAACATTACTCTCACAGTAATAGTTCATAATAACATTCAACAACCCTATTCATAGTAGTTCATCTCACAATAACATTAAAGCATTCACAGTAGTCTCACATTAACTTTCAACAAAACTACTCACAGTAGTGTCTCAGTAGCCTTCAACACTACTCACAGTAGTATCAGAGCAACTTTCAACACTACACTCACAGTTGTGTGTATCTCACAGTAACCTTCAACACTACTCACAGTAGTGTCTCACAGTAACCTTCAACACTACACTCAGTAATGTCTCACTCTAACCTTCAGCAACACTAATCTCACAGTCGTGTGTCTCAGTATAATTCAACACTACTCTCAGAGTAGTACCTCACAGTAACCATCAGCACTCACAGTAATGTTTCACAGTAACATTCAACAATACTTTTCCCACAGTAGTGTCTCACAGTAACCAACAACACTACTTAAAGTAACGTACAAGAACACTACTTTCACAGTACTGTCGCAGTAACCTTCTTCAAGTCTACTCACAGTACTCTCACATTATTATTATTATTATTATTATTATTATTATTATTATTATTATTATTATTATAAAAAAGAAGCGCTAAATCTGCAAGAGTTATGCAGCGCAGCAGGGCAGGAAAGGATACAGGTATTGGGTAGCAAGAGGGAGTGCAGTGAGGCAGTGGATAGTGCAGGGGTAGAGGGTAGCAAGAGGTAGTGCAGCGGGGCAGTGGATAGTGCAGGGGTAGAGGGTAGCAAGAGGTAGTGCAGCGGGGCAGTGGATAGTGCAGGGGTAGAGGGTAGCAAGAGGTAGTGCAGCGGGGCAGTGGATAGTGCAGGGGTAGAGGGTAGCAAGAGGTAGTGCAGCGGGGCAGTGGATAGTGCAGGGGTAGAGGGTAGCAAGAGGTAGAGCAGCGGGGCAGTGGATAGTGCAGGGGTAGAGGGTAGCAAGAGGTAGTGCAGCGGGGCAGTGGATAGTGCAGGGGTAGAGGGTAGCAAGAGGTAGTGCAGCGGGGCAGTGGATAGTGCAGGGGTAGAGGGTAGCAAGAGGTAGTGCAGCGGGGCAGTGGATAGTGCAGGGGTAGAGGGTAGCAAGAGGTAGTGCAGCGGGGCAGTGGATAGTGCAGGGGTAGAGGGTAGCAAGAGGTAGTGCAGCGGGGCAGTGGATAGTGCAGGGGTAGAGGGTAGCAAGAGGTAGTGCAGCGGGGCAGTGGATAGTGCAGGGGTAGAGGGTAGCAAGAGGTAGTGCAGCGGGGCAGTGGATAGTGCAGGGGTAGAGGGTAGCAAGAGGTAGTGCAGCGGGGCAGTGGATAGTGCAGGGGTAGAGGGTAGCAAGAGGTAGTGCAGCGGGGCAGTGGATAGTGCAGGGGTAGAGGGTAGCAAGAGGTAGTGCAGCGGGGCAGTGGATAGTGCAGGGGTAGAGGGTAGCAAGAGGTAGTGCAGCGGGGCAGTGGATAGTGCAGGGGTAGAGGGTAGCAAGAGGTAGTGCAGCGGGGCAGTGGATAGTGCAGGGGTAGAGGGTAGCAAGAGGTAGTGCAGCGGGGCAGTGGATAGTGCAGGGGTAGAGGGTAGCAAGAGGTAGTGCAGCGGGGCAGTGGATAGTGCAGGGGTAGAGGGTAGCAAGAGGTAGTGCAGCGGGGCAGTGGATAGTGCAGGGGTAGAGGGTAGCAAGAGGTAGTGCAGCGGGGCAGTGGATAGTGCAGGGGTAGAGGGTAGCAAGAGGTAGTGCAGCGGGGCAGTGGATAGTGCAGGGGTAGAGGGTAGCAAGAGGTAGTGCAGCGGGGCAGTGGATAGTGCAGGGGTAGAGGGTAGCAAGAGGTAGTGCAGCGGGGCAGTGGATAGTGCAGGGGTAGAGGGTAGCAAGAGGTAGTGCAGCGGGGCAGTGGATAGTGCAGGGGTAGAGGGTAGCAAGAGGTAGTGCAGCGGGGCAGTGGATAGTGCAGGGGTAGAGGGTAGCAAGAGGTAGTGCAGCGGGGCAGTGGATAGTGCAGGGGTAGAGGGTAGCAAGAGGTAGTGCAGCGGGGCAGTGGATAGTGCAGGGGTAGAGGGTAGCAAGAGGTAGTGCAGCGGGGCAGTGGATAGTGCAGGGGTAGAGGGTAGCAAGAGGTAGTGCAGCGGGGCAGTGGATAGTGCAGGGGTAGAGGGTAGCAAGAGGTAGTGCAGCGGGGCAGTGGATAGTGCAGGGGTAGAGGGTAGCAAGAGGTAGTGCAGCGGTGCAGTGGATAGTGCAGGGGTAGAGGGTAGCAAGAGGTAGTGCAGCGGGGCAGTGGATAGTGCAGGGGTAGAGGGTAGCAAGAGGTAGTGCAGCGGGGCAGTGGATAGTGCAGGGGTAGGGGGTAGCAAGAGGTAGTGCAGCGGGGCAGTGGATAGTGCAGGGGTAGAGGGGTAGCAGCGTGTGCAGCGGGGCAGTGGATAGTGCAGGGGTAGAGGGTAGCAAGAGGTAGTGCAGCGGGGCAGTGGATAGTGCAGGGGTAGAGGGTAGCAAGAGGTAGTGCAGCGGGGCAGTGGATAGTGCAGGGGTAGAGGGTAGCAAGAGGTAGTGCAGCGGGGCAGTGGATAGTGCAGGGGTAGAGGGTAGCAAGAGGTAGTGCAGCGGGGCAGTGGATAGTGCAGGGGTAGAGGGTAGCAAGAGGTAGTGCAGCGGGGCAGTGGATAGTGCAGGGGTAGAGGGTAGCAAGAGGTAGTGCAGCGGGGCAGTGGATAGTGCAGGGGTAGAGGGTAGCAAGAGGTAGTGCAGCGGGGCAGTGGATAGTGCAGGGGTAGAGGGTAGCAAGAGGTAGTGCAGGGGGGCAGTGGATAGTGCAGGGGTAGAGGGTAGCAAGAGGTAGTGCAGCGGGGCAGTGGATAGTGCAGGGGTAGAGGGTAGCAAGAGGTAGTGCAGCGGGGCAGTGGATAGTGCAGGGGTAGAGGGTAGCAAGAGGTAGTGCAGCGGGGCAGTGGATAGTGCAGGGGTAGAGGGTAGCAAGAGGTAGTGCAGCGGGGCAGTGGATAGTGCAGGGGTAGAGGGTAGCAAGAGGTAGTGCAGCGGGGCAGTGGATAGTGCAGGGGTAGAGGGTAGCAAGAGGTAGTGCAGCGGGGCAGTGGATAGTGCAGGGGTAGAGGGTAGCAAGAGGTAGTGCAGCGGGGCAGTGGATAGTGCAGGGGTAGAGGGTAGCAAGAGGTAGTGCAGCGGGGCAGTGGATAGTGCAGGGGTAGAGGGTAGCAAGAGGTAGTGCAGCGGGGCAGTGGATAGTGCAGGGGTAGAGGGTAGCAAGAGGTAGTGCAGCGGGGCAGTGGATAGTGCAGGGGTAGAGGGTAGCAAGAGGTAGTGCAGCGGGGCAGTGGATAGTGCAGGGGTAGAGGGTAGCAAGAGGTAGTGCAGCGGGGCAGTGGATAGTGCAGGGGTAGAGGGTAGCAAGAGGTAGTGCAGCGGGGCAGTGGATAGTGCAGGGGTAGAGGGTAGCAAGAGGTAGTGCAGCGGGGCAGTGGATAGTGCAGGGGTAGAGGGTAGCAAGAGGTAGTGCAGCGGGGCAGTGGATAGTGCAGGGGTAGAGGGTAGCAAGAGGTAGTGCAGCGGGGCAGTGGATAGTGCAGGGGTAGAGGGTAGCAAGAGGTAGTGCAGCGGGGCAGTGGATAGTGCAGGGGTAGAGGGTAGCAAGAGGTAGTGCAGCGGGGCAGTGGATAGTGCAGGGGTAGAGGGTAGCAAGAGGTAGTGCAGCGGGGCAGTGGATAGTGCAGGGGTAGAGGGTAGCAAGAGGTAGTGCAGCGGGGCAGTGGATAGTGCAGGGGTAGAGGGTAGCAAGAGGTAGTGCAGCGGGGCAGTGGATAGTGCAGGGGTAGAGGGTAGCAAGAGGTAGTGCAGCGGGGCAGTGGATAGTGCAGGGGTAGAGGGTAGCAAGAGGTAGTGCAGGGGTAGAGGGTAGCAAGAGGTAGTGCAGCGGGGCAGTGGAGTGCAGGGGTAGAGGGTAGCAAGAGGTAGTGCAGCGGGGCAGTGGATAGTGCAGGGGTAGAGGGTAGCAAGAGGTAGTGCAGAGGGGCAGTGGATAGTGCAGGGGTAGAGGGTAGCAAGAGGTAGTGCAGCGGGAAGTGGATAGTGCAGGGGTAGAGGGTAGCAAGAGGCAGCGGGGCAGTAGTGCAGCAGGGTGCAGTGGGTAGTGCAGTGGTGGAGGGTAGCAAGAGGTAGTGCAGCGGGGCAGGGGATAGGGCAGGGGATAGTGCAGGGGTAGAGGGTAGCAAGAGGTAGTGCAGCGGGGCAGTGGATAGGGGGTAGTGCAGGGGTAGTGCAGAGGTAGTGCAGCGGGGCAGTGGATAGTGCAGGGGTAGAGGGTAGCAAGAGGTAGTGCAGCGGGGCAGTGGATAGTGCAGGGGTAGAGGGTAGCAAGAGGTAGTGCAGCGGGGCAGTGGATAGTGCAGGGGTAGAGGGTAGCAAGAGGTAGTGCAGCGGGGCAGGGGATAGTGCAGGGGTAGAGGGTAGCAAGAGGTAGTGCAGCGGGGCAGTGGATAGTGCAGGGGTAGAGGGTAGCAAGAGGTAGTGCAGCGGGGCAGTGGATAGTGCAGGGGTAGAGGGTAGCAAGAGGTAGTGCAGCGGGGCAGTGGATAGTGCAGGGGTAGAGGGTAGCAAGAGGTAGTGCAGCGGGGCAGGGGATAGTGCAGGGGTAGAGGGTAGCAAGAGGTAGTGCAGCGGGGCAGTGGATAGTGCAGGGGTAGAGGGTAGCAAGAGGTAGTGCAGCGGGGCAGTGGATAGTGCAGGGGTAGAGGGTAGCAAGAGGTAGTGCAGCGGGGCAGTGGATAGTGCAGGGGTAGAGGGTAGCAAGAGGTAGTGCAGCGGGGCAGTGGATAGTGCAGGGGTAGAGGGTAGCAAGAGGTAGTGCAGCGGGGCAGTGGATAGTGCAGGGGTAGAGGGTAGCAAGAGGTAGTGCAGCGGGGCAGTGGATAGTGCAGGGGTAGAGGGTAGCAAGAGGTAGTGCAGCGGGGCAGTGGATAGTGCAGGGGTAGAGGGTAGCAAGAGGTAGTGCAGCGGGGCAGTGGATAGTGCAGGGGTAGAGGGTAGCAAGAGGTAGTGCAGCGGGGCAGTGGATAGTGCAGTGGTATAGGATAGCAAGAGGTAGTGCAGCGGGGCAGTGGATAGGGCAGGGGTAGAGGGTAGCAAGAGGGAGAGTACAGCGGGGCAGTGGATATTGCAGGTGTAGAGGATAGCAAGAGACTGAGGCAGGAAGGGCTGTGAGGAGCACTAGAAGCATCATCATCAGAGTTTGTACAGTAAATCAGTTGCTATCAAAAAGTCAATGAGAGAGTCTGTGTTAGAGAAGTGTCCATCAGCAAGAAGGGAAGGTAAAGTAAGGCAGTAGAGAAGGGTCTGTCAGGAAGAAGGGAAGGTAAAGTAAGGGCAGTAGAGAATGGTCCATCAGCAAGAATAGATGGTAAAGTAAGGGCAGTAGAGTCCAAGCAAGAATAGATGGTAAAGTAAGGGCAGTAGAGGAGGGTCAATCAGCAAGAAGGGAAGGTAAAGTAAGGGAGCTAGGTGCCCAGAGAGGGTAAGAGCAAGAACACAGAGGGGGGGGAATAAATAAATAATGAAGGAACAAAGACACAAGACAGAAGAAACACAACCCAAAGGAGAAAAAGGAAGGAGGAAAGTGGATGAGGGAGAAGAAAAAGGAGGAATCAGGTTAAGTAATGAGTGTTCTGAAGTTTGGAGCATTTTACAATGTAGTGGGAAAGTGAGGCTTCTGCAGAGACGAAGCCATGACTAAGATTCATACAAGGAAAGTTGTGTATTAGGGAGGATTCAACCAGACGGCGACTGTTGAAGTTGGAAGTAGGGTAGACAGTCAATAGGATGGCCGTGATCTCTGACATGACAGAAAAGAGCATTGTTAGTGTCGGCAAGCCTAACACTACTGTTGCGCTCCCTAAGCCTGTCAGAAAGAGATCGGCCAGTTTCTCCAAAGTATTGAAGATGACAGGAGGAACAAGAAATAGAGAAGACACCAGGAGCATCTGTAGAGGGAGGAGACGTATGAACGAGATTAGTGCGAAGAGTGTTAGTTTAGTGTCTAAGGAACGGAGAGAGTTTTTGAGATTAGAAAGACCGGAAATGTAGGGAAGGCAGAGGACAGAAGAGTTCCCAGGAGTAGAGAGTTTTTTGGGGAGAGAAGAAATTACAGTACGTTTAGCACGTGAGAAGGCAGAGTCTACGAAATGGGAAGGGTAGCCAAGACGGGAAAATGAATTATGAAGAGTAGAAATTTCTGATTGAAGGAACTGAGGATCACAAATGCGGAGAGCACGGGGAAAGAGGAAGATAAGAACACTTTTCTTGATAGAAGAAGCATGATAAGAAAAGTAGTGAATGTACATGCCACTGTGCATAGGCTTGCGATAAACGGAAAAGGCAAAACCTGTATCTGAGCGGTGGACATGAGCATCAAGGAAAGGAAGCAAGGAATTAGATTCCCATTCAGCTTTAAACTTAATGGAAGAGGCAATATTATTAAGAGCATCAAGAAAAGGTTGGAAGAGACTTGAGTCATGAAGCCACAGAGCAAAGACGTCATCCACATAGCGGAGCCAAAGTGAAGGTCGCGCATCGATGGTAGGAAGAAGAACAGTCTCGAAGATTTGCAAGGACAGAAGAGAGAGGAGAGCCCATAGCCACACCGAAGGTTTGAGAATAATATTTACCTTGGAAGGAAAAGGAATTAGAGTCCACACAGAGGCGGATAAGATCAAGATATCAGTAGATATAGGGAGATGAAGAAACCCTTCATTGGCCTTCTCTCTAAGAAAATCAAGGACATCGTCAAGAGGGACATCGGTGAAGAGGGACTCAACGTCAAGACTAAGCATCTACAGGTCGGGAGAGAGCGAACCCGTTCAATGAAGTCTTGAGAGTGACGGAGGTGGGCAGGAGAAAAAGTACCAAGAAAGGGAGTGAGGGTCTTAGCCAGCCAAGAAGCAAGAGAATAAGAGACAGAACCTCAAGAGGATATGATAGGACGTATAGGAATATCAGGTTCATGAGTTTTGGGAAGGCCATAGAAATAGGGCAGACAGGGGTAGATGACACGAAAACGTTGAACAAGTCAGTCAAAGTCAGAAGGACAGTTAGGTATCGAAACGTTTCGCCTAGTAGAATCCTTAGAAGCAGAAGAGACTTTGTAATCTTGTTTTGAAAGTTCTCTTGATGCTCTTGATGCTCAAGAGGGTTGGAAACGAGAGGAGTGTAGGTACGTGAGTCAGAGAGCAAGACATCAGCTTTACGGAGGAGGTAATCCTCGCGATCAAGGATAACTACCGAATTACCTTTGTCAGAAGATAGTACGACAATGTTAGTATTAGTTTTAAGAGAAGAAAGTTGGTAACGGCGCAGAAGGTGGTGGTTCTTAGAAAACAGACTATCAAGAGCAGGAAGGAGAGCGCCACGAAAAGTGGTCAAGTCAGGAAGATTACGAAAGCGAGACTGACGAAAAGAATCAAAAGAGCTAATCAGGGCAATACCAGCTGAGATGAGACGTTGAAGTTTATTCTGTAGTTTAGAAGAATGAGTTTGTGAATTCAGGCGAGCAGTGTCAAAAGCAATGGTAGAGAGAAGGTTACAGAGATCTTGTGGGAGAGACGCAAAGAGAGCACGTTGACGCTGCCGGAGAGTAAAGAAGGCATCTTCAACCTGAGACTTTGTGGAAAGAATGAGCTGTTGAAGTAGGAGACGGGCATGATCAGGAAAGAGAGTGCCCAGTGGGTTGGGTTTCAGGAAATGGGAGAAGGAAGGTGGCAGAACTTGTTCAGCAAGACAGTCACGTGTGTTCTTGCTCTTACCCTCTGTGGGCACCTAGCTCCCTTGTAGTGCTCCTCTTTCTTAGTATTTGACTGGCTCCTCCTCCTTACTACCTCCCCACTACTACTACCTTCTACCTCCACTACTACTACTGCTGCTACCACCTCCTGCCTATATATACCCCGTCTTCTCTCCTTTTAGTTAGTGTGACTTTGTAAATGGTCCAAGTCGAACCGAAACGTCGTCGTAAGATCCTCTCTTCTATGTGCGGGTTATTTGTTTATCGTTCCAGTCACGGTATTGTGCCTTTTTTTGTTAATTAAGGGAAGGTAAAGTAAGGGCAGTAGAGGATGGTCCATCAGCAAGAAGGGAAGGTAAAGTAAGGGCAACAGTGGAGGGTCCATCATCAAGAAGGGAAGGTAAAGTAAGAACAATAGAGGAGGGTCCACCAGCAAGAAGGGAAGGTAAAGTAAGGGTAGTAGAGGATGGTCCATCAGCAAGAAGGGAAGGTAAAGTAAGGGCAGTAGAGCAGGGTCCACCAGCAAGAAGGGAAGGTAAAGTAAGGGCAGTAGAGGAGGGTCCATCAGCAAGAAGGGAAGGTAAAGTAAGGGCAGTAGAAGTCATCATCAGCAAGAAGGGAAGGTAAAGTAAGGGCAGTAGAGGAGGGTCCATCAGCAAGAAGGGATGGTAAAGGGCAGTAGAGGAGGGTCCATCAGCAAGAAGGGAAGGTAAAGTAAGGGCAGGAGAGCAGTGACGACGTTGGAGGTAAATTCTGCGTGGTCGTTAATAGAATGGGTAGTCCAACACAATATGGCTAAAGTACTCTCACAGTAGCCAACAACACATCACAGTAGTGTTTCTCACAGTAATCTTCAACAGCACTGCTCTCACAGAATTGTCTCAAAGTAACTTACACTATGCTTACCGTAGTGTGTCTCACAGTAGTGTTTGTCAAAGTAACCTTAAAAAGTACACTCACAATAGTATCTCACAGTATCGTTCATCTCTACTTACAGTAGTGTCACAGTAACCATCAACACTACTCACAGTAACCAACAACGCTACAAAACAGTGTGTATCACAGTAACTTTCATCAACACTATTTTGACAGTAGTGTCTCACAGTAACATTCACTAGTCACTGTAGTGTCACAGTAACCAACATTTCTGATAGTCTCACAGTAAGCTTCAACAACACTACTCTCACAGCACTGTCTCAAATTAACCTTCAACACTACTCACAGTAGTGTCTGACAATAACCATCACTATACTCACAGTAACTTTAAAAACACTAATTTCACAGTAGTGTCTCGCAGTAATTTTCAGCACTATTCTCACAGTAGTGTCTCACAGTAACAAACACTACTCAGTAGAATCTCACAGTAACCTTCAACAATACACACTCAGTAACCATCAACACTACTCACAGTATCTCAAACTAACCTTCAACATTACTCACAATAATGTTCAGCTCACAGTAACCTTCAACACTACTCATAATAGTCTCACAGTAATCATCACTAACAGCAGTGTCTCACAGTAATCTTCAATAACACTAATGACAGTCTAACGGTAACCTTCATCACTACTCACAGTAGTTTCGCAGTAACTTTCATAACTACTCACATTAGTGTCCCACATTAACCTTCACCACTACTCACAGTAGTTTCTCTCAGTAGCCTACAACACTACTCTCACAACAATGTCATAAACAGTATCTTTCAACACTACTCACAGTAGTCCTCACAGTAATCGTCAATAACACTGTCACAGTAGTGTCTCACAGTAACCTTCAATACACTCACAGTAACCTGTCTTTCACAGTAACGTTCTATAACTCTACCCCTCCCCCAGTATCCTTCAGCAACACTACACTCACAGTAACATTATAGCAACCTTCAAAAATAAACTCAGTGTCTCAAAAAAAACAATACTCACAGTACTGTTTCAGTAACCTTCAGCAATGCTGCTCACAGTAGTCTCACGGTCTCTTTCAACAATGCTACTCTATCAGCAATCTCCCAATATATACTACATTCAACACTATTTTCAATACTAATCTCACAGTAGTGTCATTCACATTAACTTTATAAACTTCTCTCACAGTAGTCTGTCACAGTAACCAACAGTACTCTTACAGTAGTGTGTTCTAAAGAGTAACCTTCAAAAACACTTTTCAGAATTTTGTGTAACAGTATCTCAGTAGTCTGTCTCACAGTAACCTTCGACGAAACTACTCACAGTAATCTCAAGCACTACTCACAGTAACCCTCAACACTACACTCAAAAAGTCTCAGTAATCCTCACCACAGCTCTCACAGTACTGTTTAACAGTAACATTCAACTATACTGTGTTTCACAGTAACATTCAACAAAACTTTTTTCACATTAGCGTCTCACAGTAACATTTAACAGTACTGTGTTTCTCAAGAGTAACCTTCACGAACACTACACTCAAAGTTGTGTTGTCTAACCTTGGACAACACTAACATTAGTGTCTCGTAGTGACCTTCAGCACTACGCTCACAGTAGTGTATCATAGTGACCTTCAGGACTACGCTCACAGTAGTGTCTCATAGTGCCCTTTAGCACTATACTCACAGTAGTCTCATAGTGACCTTCAGCACTACACTCGCAGTAGTGTCTCATAGTGACCTTCAGCACTAAACTCACAGTAGTGTCTCATAGTGACCTTCAGCACTACACTCGCAGTAGTGTCTCATAGTGACCTTCAGCACTAAACTCACAGTAGTGTCTCATGGTGATCTTCAGCACTATACTCACAGTAGTGTCTGATAGTGACCTTCAGCAATACGCTCACAGAAGTCTCTCTCGGCTACCTTCAACACTACACTCACAGTAGTGTCTTACAGTAACCGATACTATACACACAGTAGCATTGAACAGTGGTGTCTCACGGTATCCGACACTATTCTCACAGTGTCCTACAGTAACCTTCAAGAACTCTACACAGTATCCTTCATCAATACTCACAGTAGTCTATCACAGTAACCTTCAACACCACTACCCTCAAAGTAGTGTCTCAGAGCAACTAACACTATGCTCACAGTAGTGTGTCTCACAGAAACCTTCAACATGACTACTCACAGAATAGTCTTACAGTTCCACCACTACTCACAGTAGTCTCTCTCACAATAACTTTCACCAACACTACACTCACAGTAGTGTCTAACAGTAAGCTTCAACACTACACTCACAACATTATCTCAAAGTAACCTTCAACATTAGTCACTAATGTTCAGCTCAAAATAACCTTGAACAGTACTCACAGTAGTGTCTCCCAGTAACCTTGAACAGTACTCACAGTAGTGTCTCCCAGTAACCTTGAACAGTACTCACAGTAGTGTCTCCCAGTAACCTTGAACACTACTCACAGTAGTGTCTCACAGTAACCTTGAATACTACTCACAGTAGTGTCTCACAGTAACCTTGAACACTACTCACAGTAGTTTCAAAGTAACCTTCAACTCCTCACGTTAGTCTTCAATACTCACAGCATCCTTCAACAGTACTCACAGTAGTCTCACAGAGACCTTTAGCAACACTACAATCACAGTAACTATTAATAGCACTCACAGGAGTGTTTTACAGTATCCATACACAACACTAATCTCACAGTAGTCTGTCTCTCAAAATAACCTTCAACAACACTACTCTCACAGCAATGTCTTCCACAGTAACCTTCAACAACACTACTCACAGTAGTCTTTCCCACAGTATCATTCAACAATACACTCACAGTAGTCTCACAGTAAAGTTCAAGAACTCTACTCTCACAGTAGTCTCACAGTAACCTTCCACAATACCCAGTAAAGTTCAGGAACACTACACTCACAGTAACTAACCTTCAGTACTTCTCACTGTAGCGTGTTTCAGTAATCAACAGCACTACACTTACAGTAGTGTCTCACATTAACCTTCAACACTACACTCACAGTAGATTGTCACAGTAACCTTCAGCACTCACTGCAGTCTCTCAGTAACCTTCAACAATACTCACAGTAGTCTCACAGTAACCTTCATCAACACTATCAGTACTGTATCTCATAACCAACACTCCATTCACCGTAGACTGTCACAGAAATTTTTAACACAGTTACAGTAGTCTCTCTCATAGTAACCTTCAACAGTATTCACAGCAGTGTTTTTCACATTAACTATCAAAACTCTCACAGTAGTCTGTCACAGTAACCTTCAACAACATTACACTCACTGTCATATGTCTCAAATTAACTTTGAAAACAGCTACACTTAAAGTAGTGTGTATTTCACAGTAACCTTTAACAACACTTCTCACAGTAGTGTCTCTCAGCAACCTTCAACAACACTTCTCACAGTAGTGTCTCTCAGCCACCTTCAACTACACTTCTCACAGTAGTTTAACAGTATCCAACACTATATTCAAAGTAGTCTCACAGTAACTATTACGAACACAGGTAGTGAATGGCCTGTGAGACCTGGTTGTAATGGGAACTGGACTTACCATATATCTCGGCAACATAGTGCACCACAACACACAACATTCAATGTGCAATATAAGTTAACATTCATAAATCACAGTACATAACAGTATCGGAAACATGAGCACACAGACATTCCGGCCAGGCTGTGGGAGCGACCTCCAAAATTCATACTGTATTACCAACACAGGTAAACAATGGCCTGTGAGACCTGGTCGTACTGGGCATTAGAACAAACAACCTCAGCACTACAATGTATATTTTGCCTTCACCCACTATTTACAGATACGTGCGCTATGTACATTATGAAAGTTAAGACACATTTGCAACATCTGGATATCTTTATTGTAGACGTTTCGCCATCCAGTGGCTTTATCAATACAGATTCTAGGACATAATTAGAAGACAGTAGAACTATATACAAAAGATGAGGTAATCAGTCCCTCAGTCTTGGAGTTAGTGTTCACAGCATCGTGGTGGTGGAGAATATGGAGCAAAGGCAAGAAGACTGGCGGTTATATAGACGTCAATGGGTAGGGACGGGTAGCAGTGACTATGCCCTCGTCTGCTACACGTCCCTACCCACTGACGTCTATATAACCGCCAGTCTTCTTGCCTTTGCTCCAGATTCTCCACCACCACGATGCTGTGAACACTAACTCCAAGGCTGAGGGACTGATTACCTCATCTTTTGTATATAGTTCTACTGTCTTCTAATTATGTCCTAGAATCTGTATTGATAAAGCCACTGGATGGCGAAACGTCTACAATAAAGATATCCAGATGTTGCACATGTGTCTTAACTTTCATATTGTCGGTATTTTATGCCCTTCTATGTACATTATGTACAGATAGAATAATAAGTGTACACCAAGGTGATAGATGGTAAAGCAGACGTCAGAAAGAGTACAACATACTCAACCAGCAGGTAGGCAAGTCTAGCAGTGCTTACCGCAAGTGAACCACGTTACTTCAGCTTTGGCGGGCTTGCTTGTGATTGGGTACCCTATCGATCGTTAAACCCTTAGCACCCAGTTCACTGGTTGGGGGACAGCCTATATGGGAGTGACACATTCGCCGAATAAATTATAACATGCTTTTTGCATGCCACACCTCCATGGGTAGTATGCCGCAATGGCACTGAACAATAATTGAACCGCCCTTCCTCTCAACCATCCAATTCATTAGACCGGGCCCAAATTTTCTCGAGACTCAAAGTCAAACTCTATCCTAGAGCGAGAAAGCAGACAGTAGGGCTAACGTTGGTTGAAGACACCTGTGGACGGCAGCAGAATGTCCCCTCACTCAAAAAAAAAAAAAAAAAAAAAAAAATATTAAAAAACATTTCACAAAGGGCGAAAAAAAAGAACTAAGTTACCCATATGGTCCTTAACACATCTTAACCTAAATTAAACACGGGAAAGGGAATCCGCCAGCTTGTTTTCCTTGCCGGCAATTTGAACGAGTTTAACATTGTAAGGTTGCAGCCTGAGACTTCATCTTATCAGACGTGTGTTGTGGTTTTTCATGGTGTTGAGGTAAACCAAAGGATTTTGGTCGCTGTAGACTGTAACCGCTTGGGACGACTGCCCCACGTAGACCTCGAAATGTTCGAGTGCAAGTATCAGAGCTAGGGCTTCTTTCCCAATGATGGCGTAAACCCTTTGTTGAGGTTGATACTTGGCAGAGAAGTAAGCGACAGGCTGCAACCACTCTTCCCCAGATTTTTGTAGAAGTACTGCGTTACCCCTGACTCACATGCATCAACCTGTAATACAAGTTTTTGAAAAATCGGGAGAGAGGAGAATGGGTGCAGTACAAAGTAGCCGTTTAGCGTTATTAAATGCTTGTTGACACCCTGGGGTTCATTGAAATTTTTGTTTCTGACTAGTAAGTGAGGTTAAGGGGGCTACATCTGCAAAGTTCTTACAGAATCGTCTGTAAAAACCTACCATCCGTAAAAAAAACACTGGAGGGATTTTCTATCATAAGGTACTGGGTAATTCTTAATGGCAAAAATTTGATCTAACTTACGGGCTACTTTACCATTACCTTCTTCATGGTCCAAAAAAGTAATAGTTAAATGGAAGCTCTTCTCAAAGACAGCTTTAAGTCGGGAGAAATGTTGGTCCCAAGTATTGGAAGCTACTACTGTTTCGTCCAAATAAGATGCCGTGTCTTCAGGTCCTTTAATAGCCTTTGACAGATAAGGCGGAGATTTCCTTTGCCTTATCTCTCAAAGGTACCTGATAGCAACGTTTAAGATGGTCTAGTTTGTAAACAAAAGTAGCCTTACCCATAGAGTCCATTACGTCATCCAAACTTGGTAGAGGGTAAGCATCTGGAATAGTGACCTCATTCACCTTACGGTAGTCTGTACACATTCGGAAACCTCCATCAGACTTCTTAACAAGGATACATGGTGAAGCCCACGGAATGGATAACTCCTCCTCTAATCCGTGTTCTCACAGAAATGCTACCTCCTGCTGAAGTAGCCCCTGTTTTTCAGGATTAGCTCTTTAGTGGAGAGCTTAATAGGCTTAATGTTTCCAACATCTACATCATGATACGCCAGTGTACATTTTTTTCAGGAAGTCCGAAAATATGTTAGGGTAAATCTGTAAGAGGGCTGTTAGTCTTACTATTTGATTTTTAGACAGCCCCAACATTAGGAAGCTTAACTTGAATTTCTGGAATAGTGCGCAAGGAATCAGGGTCGTCTACAGAGGCAGAAGAGAGTCGTTACTGGGACTTTATGAGGGTTATTGTAATTTGATTTATGTGGTAAATTTTACTTTTCGTGGGTTTATCATGGGGAGCTACCACATAATTTACATCATAGATTTTACTCATGATTTGTATGGGTCCCATAAATCTAGCTTTTAAGGTGCGGCCGGGTACAGGTTCCTGCACCAGCACCTTGTCTCCTGGATTCGAATCGAATCGAATCGAAGCGAAGAAGACGACGAAAGCTGTCGTGAGATGGGAAGGAAGAAGGATAAGGGAGGATGGAAATAACTGGAAAAGGATGGGAAGGAGGGGAAGAGGAGGAATCAAGGCAAGTGGCCCAACCACTTCGGGACATGTGGTACCGAAGTACTGGAGGCGTAGATGGAGAGGCTTGAATGATGTTACTTGGCTCTCAGGAGAGGATGGCGAAGGCAGCGGCAGGAGCTGAGAGTGTCAGTAGGCAGCAAGCAGGAGGAGTTAGTTATTCTCTTGATCCGGTTGTCAATGCTTTGAATTTTGTTCTAGAGAGTTGTGTCACACATATGGGAGAGCTGTAGAAGAGTTCGTTGGTTTGGAGTTGGTGGATTATCTGGTTGACGGTTGGGAATGGCTTTTCGTCGGTGGTGTACGTTGCAGTGTTGTCTTGGAGATGTTGGATGAGTTCTAGGCGAGTCATTGGGCTAGGGTATTGTGTCGTGGTGAAGAACATGAGTCCTTTGTGTTTAACCCATAGTGTTCCAGGTAATCGACGTGAGTGAGGTCGAGAAGGCGGTGGTGAAGTTGAGGAAGGTGGTGTTGATGGCGGAAGTAGGTTGTTGAGTGGTGTTAAAGGTGGAATTGAAGATTCGCTGTCATCTTCAATAGACGAATAGGAAGATGTTTCTGGTGGCAAGGCTTCTGATTGGTTGGATTCAGTGAGGTGTGGTGGCGGTGGAGGCTTCTCATTGGACGTTGTTGGAGTGACGTCACTAGTTGGTGGTGGTGATGGAGCTTCTGCAGCAGAGGTGGTGATTAAGTCCTTGGTGAATTTGAGAATTTCTTCAGAAGGTGGAGATGCTGGAAATGTAAATGATGGCATGATATTTAATGCAAATAACTCGTTGATGGTAGAGTTAAAGGATCCAGGTACAGCCATGTTCTGCATGTGAGCGTATAGTAGACAATAGTGGATCTTCGTTACGTCACATGTTGGAGGAGTGATGGTGGTGGTGGTGGAGGCGGGCTGAGTAGTTGCTTGAAGTAATTTTGTAGTGTCTGCTTGCAACTTTGCAATCGCGGCATACGTTGGTGTGTTGTGGTAGATTTTTTCTTTGCTGCATCTTGTGTTTTCTTCATAATATCCTTTCTTGTAGGACATTTTGCTGCCAGTGTATGGTGATCATTACTTTTGCAGTTTAAACACGCTGGTTGTGTTGGGGCAACCAGCGTGTTTAAGTAGAGTGCTATGCAAGGCGTCTTCTCCCATCCATCCTTCCTTGAGCACTCGCAGAGGACATCATACAGTGTGCCAGAAGATTACCTCAAATGGACTGTACCTGTTGATTCCTGCACAGTTTCTCTCACTGCGAACACCAACATAGGAAGTGATTCATCCCAGTCTGATGAAATCTTTCCAAGGCCCCTTGGCACTGAGGATGATAGGCAGTGGATAATTTTTAAATTATACCTAGCCTGGTTAAAGCTTCCCTAAAAGTTTTGGCTGTAAAGTTAGTACCCTGGTCTACATAGACTTAGGAATGCCAAAGTAAGATATAAATCTGGTTATGGCTTTAAGAATGGCTTTAGTGATTATACTGCGCATTGTGACTGCTTCTGGATACCTAGTAACTTTGTCCGTGATAATAAATAAGTACTGGTTTCCTGACTTGGATTTTGGTAATGGTCCCACACAATGAATGATTAGTTCTGCAAACAGTTGTCCATCTGCAGGTCTGGGATGAAGTAGCGCAGGTTAAATGGGGCGTCCAGGTTTATCTACTTGTTGACATTCCCTACAAGAGCGGATGCGATTCCTCACATCTTGCCTTATTTTTGGCTAATAAAACTTTCAATATTCTATAAAGAGTTTTTGTAATTCCTAAATGATCTCTTAAAAAGGAATTGTGGGGTATGTTCAAAATTTGTGACCTAAATTTCTTAGGAAATTCCAGTCTATCTGATTTTAAGCTCACCCCTTCCTCCTTACCAGTCTCTGTGCAGAGCAGTAGGTTGTGTTTAATTTTGTATTTGATTGGGTGATCTGAGTGGGATTCACCCATGGCTACCTGAAAAGTGAAGTTTAAGGAAGGATCTCTTCGCTGTTCTTCTCGAAAGGACATTCCCTCGGGCATGGAAACAGAGATTTCTAGCAATCCTGCAACCCTGGAGTAGGAAGACTTGGTCTGGGACTTTTCAGTAAATTTACGAGGCTCTGGCCAGTTTTCTTCGTAAAACAAATTGTCTAGCCCATGATCTGAGTCGTCCAAGGATAGGTCACCATTCTCGACAGACATCCCTTTCGATTTTGCCCGAGTTATGGCCAACATCGGAGAAGAATTAGTCACTACAGGTTCTGGGCATTTTGTCTAATTAAGAAAGTTATTACCCAGCAATAACACGGCATCTTTCATAGGGAATCCCTCAGAAACACATACAGTCAAATATCCTTTATAATATTTACTCAGTACATGTATCTCATGTAAAGGGAGAAAAAATACAGCTCCTCCAAATGCTTTGAAGAGAACGGAGGAGTGCAGTGACGTCCTTTCAGAGAGGGGAGAGTAATCCCTCACTTATAAGGGAACAATGAGCCCCGGTATCCTTAAAAGTTGTTACTTCAATATTTCTTTCATTCTCTTGAAGGGAGATGTGGCAGGTAATGTAGTATGGGGCCATATCACACTCTACTTCTTTTTGGTTCATCTCAAAAGGGAGGATGTTGATTTTTCCTAACGACTGGGTTTTAATTGGGCAGTTTGACTTGACGTGGCCAGGTTTATGACAACGGTAACAGATTATTTCATACTTTAATTTGGCTCCCTGTTGATTTTGTGGCTGGCGCCTCTCGGGGTACTGGCGTCGTTGTTCACCATGAGTTTGATGTCGTCGCTCACCAGATTGACCGCTAGTTTGATGTCGTTGCTCATCAGACGACTTACTTGGTTGGCATCGTTGTTCACTTTCATCCTGCCACTTCATCCTCTAGTCAGAGTCAGGTCCATAACGATTTCTATTCATGCCAGGCTGTTGGGAAGAAAGATTAGACAGCTCGGACAAGGAGCAGTTAGCCTCAAAAGTGTCAGCCAGCCTGGCAGCTTCAAAATCAATGGTCAACGAATGATATTCAAGACTCTAACTTCTGGTCCAACAAATTCCAACAGGTTTTCCACCAAAAGTAACTGCACTAAGTCGAAGAAGTTAGCGACACCACTTGCCTTATACCACTTCGTAAAAGTTTTTGACTGCTGCCTTACAAAGTCTACATGAGACTGACCCAGCTGACACTTGCACAATTTGAATTCCTTCCTGTACTTGGCGGCAATTCACTGATATGCCCCCAAGAACCGTTGTTTTAACAACCCGATAATCAGCAAATTCTTCATTATTTAAAATAGGTGCGAACTCTTGTGCTTTGAGGTACAACGCTGTGTGCACCAGTGCTGCCCAATGCTCCCCGCGCTACCTCAATGTTCGTGCCTTACTTTTTTTTCAGATGCCTCGAACAACAGTTCAGGCTCAGACTCAACAAAACTAACCCCCAAGGAAGGTTCCTTGATGTTGGTGAGGGGCTCTTGGTCGAGAGAATTGGATTTGTGCTCCAGTTCCCTGAATTAAACCTGAATACCTCCCACATCCCCCCACAGGCGCTGCATAATCCTACGGGTTTAGCGCCCCCTCCTTGATTATAATAATAAGCAAAGCGAAGTATTAACAATGTTTTTTGCACTCTAAAGTAGTTACCAATAGTTTTTTTCAATTGCCTCCTCTTCTTCTCTCTATCAAGCTCCTCTTTACCAAATGCTCGTAACTCTCTGGTTGTTTTGAGAATGAGTTTAATTAACTCAAGCGCCAACGAAGGTGACTCGTCATGAGATAAACCCGATGCACCACCTGCTTCACCAGACTGCTGCTCTGATTCTTCTCACATTACGAAGGAACCTAAGCGGAGATCAGCGATTAAATAGAGAGACAGACAGACAGACAGACAGACAGACAGACAGATAAACATACAAAATTCTGGAAAGTAAAGGGAGAGAGTAATCAACTTATGCTCAAGTAGGCAAGGAAGTAGAAGAAAGAATGAAGGGTAAAAGACCCTGATGAATTTGGGGTACAGAGAGGAAAATTGACAAAGGGCTAAATGACAAACAGAGGTTTAATTAAAGAGACCACGAGAGGAAAGAAGACAGGAGGAGGGACATCAAACTGGAAGCTGAGAGTGAAACTACCAAAAGCTATTTTTTTGTGGTGGAGGAAACATGTTAGGAATATATGTAGAGGGAAAAACAAGACCATGAAGGATATTGTTTACAAGCCCAGAAACAAGGAATCTAGAACTAGACCATGAAGAATGTTGTTTACAAGCCCAGAAACAAGGAATCTAGAACAAGACCATGAAGAATATTGTTTACAAGCCCAGAAACAAGGAATCTAGAACAAGACCATGAAGAATGTTGTTTACAAGCCCAGAAACAAGGAATCTAGAACAAGACCATGGAGAATACTGTTTAGAAGCCCAGAAACAGCGAATCTAGAGATTAAAAGCAAATCGAAGCAGAGGAGCTCTGGCAAATTCTGCACAATGTATATTAAGACAGAACAGAGTCAAAGTAAAGGCAGCAGAAGCAGAGGAATGAAACAAGGGTCTGACTAATTTTTTTTGCATGGGGGAAAATTCAACAGATGAAAAGAATTCAATTCAATTCAATTCAATTCAAAGTTTATTCTCTATAAGGATTACAATGCTGAGTTTACAGAAATTTGGTTATTGTTTGGTTTACATGTAGTAAAATTGTGATTACAGAGTGTACCACTAGAACGCTTAGCATGGCTAGGCATTTCGGGCATACTTAGTTTTATTCTTAATTGTAAAATATTACAAATTATGAGGTAAGTTGGTATTATGGCTAAGTGACTAAATACTAGTTTATGAGTTTAGCAATGTGAATGCTTTTGTTTTGGCACAGTATATAGTTTCAGTATTGGAGTATCACAGGATTCATTATTTTAAGACTGAGATTAATATTTCTGTTTATGGTCAAATGAGTGAGCGAGTGTAAGTGTGAACCACCAGGTGGTATTCGTGTAGTTAGTTGACGGGGTGTATCAGGGAGATAAGATGTTTTCTAATGGTAGTTTTGAAGGTGATGAATGTGTCTGCAGTTCTAGAGTTCTCAGGTAGGGTATTCCAGATTTTAGGGCCTTTGACATACATTGAATTTTTGTAAAGGTTTAGTCGGACACGGGGAATGTCGTAGAGATGTTTGTGTCTGGTGTTATGCCTGTGGGTTCTGTCACAACTATCAAGAAAGCGTTTTAGGTCAAGGTTGATATTAGAGTTTAAGGCCCTGTAGATATAGATTGCACAGTAGTAAGTGTGGATGTACTGAACTGGGAGTAAGTTTAGATCTTTGAAGAGTGGGGGGGTGTGCTGCCAGGGATGGGATTTAGTGATTATTCTTACTGCAGTTTTTTGTTGGGTTATTATTGGCTTTAGGTGTGTTGCTGCAGTTGATCCCCAAGCACAAATAGCATAGGTGAGGTATGGATAAATAAGTGAGTGGTATAGTGTGAGAAGGGCATTTTGCGGCACGTAGTATCGTATCTTGGAGAGGATCCCAACCGTTTTGGATACCTTTTTGGCTATATGCTGGATATGGGTGCTGAAATTCAGGTTGTTGTCAAGGTATAAGCCTAGGAATTTTCCCCCATTATTTCTGGTAATTAGAGTGTTGTCAATCTTAATGTTAATTTGTGCATCTCCTGCTCTGCTACCAAACATAATATAGTAAGTTTTGTCAGTGTTAAGCGTAAGTTTATTGGCTGTCATCCAAGTCAATATTTTAATCAGCTCCTCATTCACAATGGTGTTGAGGGTGGCAAGATTAGGGTGAGAGATGACATAAGTCGTGTCATCAGCAAAGAGAATGGGTTTCAGGTGTTGGGATACGTTTGGAAGGTCATTGATGTATATGAGGAAGAGCAGGGGACCAAGGACACTTCCCTGTGGAACTCCAGTATCAAGTGGCCGTGTTGCTGATGCTGTGTCTTTAATGGTGACGTACTGATACCTATTAGTAATGTAAGATTTGAAATAAGCAAGCGCATGGCCTCTTATACCGTAGTGGTCAAGTTTGTGGAGTAGGATTTGGTGGTTTACTGTGTCAAAAGCTTTTCTTAGGTCAATAAAAATTCCTAGTGGATATTCCTTATTTTCCAATGCTGTGTAAAGCAGATCTAGCATTTTTATGATTGCATCATTAGTGCTTTTATTTTTCCTGAATCCAAACTGGCAGGGGTTGAGTATGTTTTGAGCCGTTATAAATGAATACAGTCTCTTGTACACGAGTTTCTCAAAGATTTTGGATAGCAATGGTAAGTTAGATATTGGCCTATAGTTGTTTAAGTCTGTAGGGTCACCACCTAATGACCCAACACCACACACAGTTCGTCTCATTTTATCGTGAAGTAAAGAAGGAAAGCAGCTTAGAGAGCAGCAAGAGACAGAAAAATCAGAGTGTGATACCCAACTGTATATGGAATCCCCACAAATATGAAAACACGAAAGACAGAGCATGAGAGAAAAAATCTGATATTATAGCTATTACAGAGGCGAATCTCTCAGGAATAATAACAAATGTGATATTTCCAGAAAGCTACCAAACAATGGGAGAAAAGGGGAAAACAAATGAGCCTTCCAGGTGATGATCCTCTCACGGACATCCAATAAGAGTTTACAAGAGCAACTGTGCTTTCCAGTCCATTCGATTTCTTTATATTTAAAAGCACCTCACAAATTTTTGAGCAATCTAAGACAATCTTATTCAAATTATTTGATTTTTGCTATTTAAGTAGTATGACATATCAGCACTGGCAGTAATAATTGAATATCAAAAATTTAATTAGAACAGATATGACTCACGAAATCGTAATGACACGATTGCAAACAAACCATACCCCCGGCCGGGATTGAACCCGCGGTCAGAGAGTCTCAAAACTCCAGACCGTCGCGTTAGCCACTAGACCAGCTAGCCACTAGACCAGCTAGCCACTGGACCAGTTAGCCACTAGACCAGCTAGCCACAATAAGATTCATCCAACTAGGTATATTTCTACACTATAGGAAGGTTAGCATAGGCACCACTGTGACCACAAATGCAAGTTTTTACAGACGAATCTCCAGCTAGCGTGGCCGTGACGAACTCTAGCTCAAGTCCCTTCACTGCCGTCAACATGACTCACGAAATCGTAATGACACGGTTGCAAACAAACCATACCCCCGGCCGGAATTGAACCCGCGGGTTCAATCCCGGCCGGGGTATGGTTAGAACTGATATAAAATTTAGTATCAGTAGCTATTGATCAAGGAGGTTAATAATATGTCTTGTTTTACAGAGATAAATTTATATTATTTAGTAAATTTAATTATATTTTATATAAAATATAATACTATATAATATATAAGGTATATGATAAGCTGTCAGAGAGTTTCCTTAGAATAGCGATAATAAAATAATATGCGAAATATAATAATTCTTACTTTTAATAATCATTGAAATTATTTATAACCTTAGGTAGAATAATGACCTTATCCAGTAACAGTAATGAACCACAAGATTAATTAATATATGCATAGTAATGACTACAAAGACATACAAAAATAATGACTATGCTTGAAAGTCTGGCACACTATGAAGTGTAACAACCAAAAGGGAATGACAGCAGAGCCAACAGTAACAGCTATCTGCAAAATATCCACGACGGAAGTTATCCACCTGAAGCTATCAGATATAAGCACGTCTACTGTCACCTGGGATCTGTGTGCAATATGGTTAAGTTAGGAAGGTTTCGGTCATCTGACCGAGACCTTCAGCTAGCTTACCATTCCATCACTTTAAAAAATATGGTAATAATTATAACGATTAAGAATTAATTGGGTGTGCAAAACGATCACCAAGTTACGAGATCTGAGAGAGGAGTGAGATTAGTGATATTCCATAAAATACTGTATCACCAGAAGTGATCGAAGTATGTCAGTTGCTTCGGTCAAGTGTTAAGAAATCCTCTCTTATCAGTTGTCCGAAGTATTATGAAACAACAAAGAGAAAACATCAC
This sequence comes from Cherax quadricarinatus, assembly GCF_038502225.1. Lineage (NCBI taxonomy): Eukaryota > Metazoa > Arthropoda > Malacostraca > Decapoda > Parastacidae > Cherax > Cherax quadricarinatus. The sequence goes on along the minus strand of NW_027196644.1, from coordinate 345 downwards.
AAGCGCTCAATAGGCCACCAATGGCGTCATAAAGAAGATGGCGTCATAAAGAAGATGGCGTCATAAAGAAGATGGCGTCATAAAGAAGATGGCGTCATAAAGAAGATGGCGTCATAAAGAAGATGGCGTCATAAAGAAGATGGCGTCATAAAGAAGATGGCGTCATAAAGAAGATGGCGTCATAAAGAAGATGGAGTCAGGGTGTCAGTTCCGTGACTTCTGCTGCGTCGGTTCTAAGGAATAAGGAATAAGGAATAAGATATTTTATGTTACAGTGATTGGACCTATGTCGCATAATCACATACAATCACATATCATTATAGAACATTACTTGACATCACATTC